>NW_024080633.1:10405889-10467890 GCF_003009895.1 Hyaena hyaena
TGGATGGACGGATGGATGGACGGACAAGTGATTGGGTGGGTGGATGGATGGATGGACAAGTGGATGGGTGGGTGAATACATAGATGAATGGATGGGTGGGTGGATGGATGGACAGACCGATAGACACCCAGATCTGTGCAATAGTGGGAAAAGCCCAGTTCTGGGGTTGGGCAGGTGGGATTTAGCTCAGGGTCTCGTCTTTCGAGTGGCTCTTTCAAGGCTCCTCACTTTTCTGACCCTCACCTTCCTCACCTGTGCACCAGGAGCAATGCTGTTCTGACGATTAAGCAAGTGCCCATTAAGTGAGCACCCTACAACTGCTCCACTCACACACCTGGCTAGGATAGAGTGAGGAGGGGGCCAGGGACCCCAGGAGCCCCCCCAGTGGGGGACCGTCAGCGAAGCCTCCCGGGGTAAAGTACATGTACACTGAGATGTAAACAGGAGGGTCCGGTAGCAGCTTGTCCCCGTGAGGGGCCGACACAGTGCCGCGCAGGGGCCACACAGGCAGAGTCTGCGGGGCATCTGTGTGCCTGTTTCCTGTGGGAGGGGTGAGACCCCAAGGAAGGATGCAAAACACCCCTGGAAGTTTTTAAAGGTGAAGTAATATATATTCAGAGACTCTCTAAAAGTAAACGGAAGCTGCGCTTGGGGAGATGGGGGACAAGATTCCCTCCCTTCTGCACCCCCTTCCGTACTAGCTGCCACCCCTCTGAACCATGCCCTTGACTTGCCTGCTGCCCCGCCCACCACGAAGGAGACAACGACGGCGAGTGACAGGCAATTACAAACCGTCACAGAAGTTAATAAACGGATCACGGTGCCATGATTGCTTAGTTAAGAAAAGGACTTGAGGGGCGCCTGGGTGGCTTAGTCGGTTGAGCGTCCGGCTTTCGCTCAGGTCATGATCTCGCGGTTCGTGGGTTCGGGCCCCGCGTCGGGCTCTGTGCTGACTGCCAGCTCGGAGCCTGGAGCCTGTTTCAGTCTGTGACTCCCTCTCTCTCTGACCCTCCCCTGCTCTCTCTCTCTCTCTCTTCTAGAAATAAATAAAAAAAAAATTAAAAAAAAAAAAAAAAGAAAAGGACTTGAAATCCAGCAGCTCACACGTCCTCGGGTGTAAGTTAGCCAGGCTGCCCTCTGAGGTGACAGATCGGGGGGAGGGCCACAAACCGCCGCGGGCACACCCTGGGCCGCCGTGTCCAGGCTCAGAGAAGTTTCCAGGGAGCCGTGAGGAGCGGCTGGAGCCTGGTGGCCGTGGGGTTCGCGCACCCGGAAAAAGGAGGGGAGGGGGCGCGGTGACTGAAGGCGCGGTGGCGGGAGAAGTCACCAAGCCTGCACTGCGCTGGTGTCCGAGGCAGGCAGTGAGCGGGGAGGCGCCAGAAGGTCCAGCCAGTCTGTGGAGGGTCTGGAAACCCCGCCAGGCAGTCAGGATTCTCCTCCGCTGGCACTGAGGCGCCACAAACACTTAGCTGATCCCCAAAGTGTTTTCAGTGTTAAAATAACGCGCAAGTTGGCTGCGTATCACCTTGAACTCTCCAGAGGAAAGCTGCCAGAATTTAAAATAACGCGCCGCCCGCACGAAAGCTAACGGCGCCCGGTCCTGCACGTGTGTCCCACCGAGAGCCCTTTCCTAAGTGCCCGACGATTCTCCCGCCGGCCCCCAGCCACGTGCATGCGTGACCCCTGTGGATGCCGTCCAGAGACACGAATGCAGACAGGGGTGTGGCACCCAGAACACGGCGACCCCTCTGAGCCTCACGCTCTGCCCCGAGGGGTGCAGACACAGTCCCCTGGGACAGCACCCGAGGGACCCCGGAGGACACCGTGCAAACAAACCCTCAACAGGAGCGGCAGCAGGAGGCGCTGGAGCACCAGCCCAGGGGGCGGCCGGGGTGTGAGGAGGCAGCTGGGCTGACTGTCCCCAGGCTGGCTCTGACGCCCCCTCCCCACTGTCACAAGGACGGGCCAGCAGCTGCACCCGAGCTGTCGTGAGAGCCGGCCCCTCACAGCCCGAGGATGCAGCGAGCCTTTGTGGGTCTGGGACCCGGGAAGAGCTGCGGCTCCCAGCCCCACCCAGAGGCACACGCACACCCAAGGGTCTCCTGCCTCTGCCTCCGTGGGGTCCGGGGGCTGCTGGAAGATTCATGCTTCCTCTGGGAGAGCACTTGGTAAAGGCAGGAGGCCAGCCCGACACTCAGAGCGCCTGGGAGGCCCTCACTTCCCAGATGTTCAGAGAGGTTCAGGTCCTGGCCCCAGGTCGCACAGCACTGGAGGAGGGCTTGCGTTCCCTGCTCACCTCCTCAGATGTCCACGGCTGTGGCTAATTTTATGATTTAACCCCAGCAATGCAGGAGAGGCCTGGAGGCAGGGTGGCCTCACAGCACCTCCAGGAAGGAGGGAACTGAGCCCGTCTCATGGTGGCTGCTGACCACAGTCTTTGGGCTGGAAGCCTGGGGCCCTCTCCCTGGCGGATTCCGGAACGTCCCATCTTCTGGCCCCAGGAACCAGCACAATGTCCTGCGAACTCAGTCGCATGTCACCCAGAAGGCGGGGTGGCTGTCCCAGCTTTCATGCATTCGCTGTGTATCCCCAGCCCTCTATTCACGCTACTTCCAGAGAAGTCGGTGACGTGCCCGCAGTGAGTCCACGTGGGGCCCCGGACCGGCCGCCATCGAGGGAGGAGGACCCCGCTCCGGCCACGCTCCCCTGGTGAAGACACGGGACGGGGAAGACGGGTCCCCAGCCCTCCGCCCGCCGCCTGAAGCAGCCTCCGTGGACAGTTCTTGTCGATGCTTCCGGGTGTTTCTGTGCAGATATAACCCTGTGCGTGTTCACCCTGTAAGAAGAGGCAAACTCCGGCACCACAAGCGCGACCCCACAGCCGGCCTTTCTCCGCTGGGCTTGTGTGCCACCGACGATGACCTGGAGGCCACGTGTGGCCTCAGGGTCTCCTCGCCCGAGCCCTGCACACGGCTCTTCCACCGAGAGTTCACGGAGGATCAAAGCGGAAACAAGCACGGATCGATGGCCACAGCCGCCCCGCATACAGCAAGTGCTGACTTGGGGCCAGCCTGCACACAGGTAACACTTGCTGAGCTGTCCCTGCGCGGCACACGCGGGGACCGCGACACACCCTCCTTCATCGCAGAGAGCTCCCGTGACCACGGAAGGTTCTAGAGCCATGTATCACGGGCACCATGAGCAAGGTGGCCACACGATGAGGAACCTAACCTGTACTTTCACTTCATTCTACTCAACGTGGTGCCTGGTGTCCACGCCGGACGCACGCCCCCCCCCCCCCAGCGCCAAACTGCATTCGGAAAGGGCAGCCCCCCCCCCAGAGCGGTGCCGCACCTGCCTGTCCGCTTTCTGCCCAAACGGGGCCCCTGCTCCCCGTGACCTGGGAACACCCCCTCCTTTCTCTGAATTTAAAGAAAACAGCCTCCTTGGGAAGCAAACCTTTTAAACAGATGTTTCCTCTTGGCGTGAGCCTCCCGCGCCTCCCCCCAGGCCTCCCGCGAGCGGCCCTGCTGGGCTCCACGCGGAGGTGGGGGGGGATTGCAATGCTTTTTAGGAAGGGGGAGGAAAATATTTTTTGAAATGTGTTTTACAAGCCTGGCTTTGCCATTGTTTATGTAAACAGGTAAATTGTTTCCTGCCTCAATTAAAAACATCTGCCACATAAATGAATACCAATTAACTCATCCTGTTTTTAATTACTCTGTTAATTACGTGCAGGCAGCAGAGAGGACGGCTGGGAGTAGGGAAGCGGGTGCGCCCCTCCCCCAGCTTGGCGGGGCTCTGGGGGGGGGTCTGGCTCCTGTGGGTGAGGGTGGCAGGGAGGTGGTGGCAAGGCGCCAGCTGGGATTCCCCGACCCGGGGCTGTTGCGCGGGCGCCTCTTCCCGGGACCCGGCTCACAGCCACGAAGGTGGAGGCCCTCCTGCCCCCCAGGCACTAAGGCGAAGGAGGGGTCTGCACGGCGCCCCCTCACATCCTGGCCCCATTTTGCTGGCGGAGGGAGGCAGCCAGAGGGACGAGGCCTGGATGGCGCCCAGGAAGGCCTGCCTGGAGGGGATGGGAGACCCCCTGAGGCAGGCACTGCTGGGAAGTGACCCTGGAGCCAGCGGCTGCTCACGGACAGCTGGCTGAATGCCTGCCCTGCCCGCGCCTCTGGGGGAGCCCCTCGCCCTGCCAGCGTCTCCTACGATCCTGACCCTCCCACAGCCTCCACTCCGGTTTGTAACCACCCAGGCCGCTCCGCCCACCTCACTGTCCAGTCCAGGGTGTGCAAGAGGCGCCCAGGGACACGCGGCCAGGACGCGCTGCTCGGCAGTGATGCGGGGGCTCGTGGGGAGAGGCGCAGCCCACCCACGGCCCTGTGACCCACGCCTGCCGGGGGGGGGGGGGTTTACACCACGACTGCGATTTCAGGGCTTGTGCGGAGTCATTGAGTGGCGTGGTCTACACCACAGCGGCCACACTCGGGCTCTCGCTTCCTGGGGCACCTCAGGGTCCTCGCTCCACCCACAATGGCACATCCCACCTCCCACAGATGCGAGCGGCCGTCGGACCCCCTTCTCGTCTCCTCCCCCAGGCTTTCCGGGTTGTAGATGCTGAGATGGTCAGAGCCTGTCCAGGCTGAGGGGCCCACAGACCTGCAGCTGCATGCGAAGCCCAGGCAAGATGTGGGCACCAGGGCCGCGTGTGAGAGAGACATGCTGTCAGCTCAGGCAGGCTCAAAGGGAAGGGAGGGCATGACCCATTAGCCATGTCTGCTCTGGGCACCAGCGTGGACAGAGGTCGATTAGCCATGTCTGCCCGGGGCACCAGTGTGTGTGTGGGGGGGGGGGGAGATGGATTAGCCATGTCTGCCCTGGGCACCAGCGTGGGCTGCGATCCANCCATTAGCCATGTCTGCTCTGGGCACCAGCGTGGGCTGCAATCCATTAGCCACGTCTGCCCTGAGGACCAGTGGGGGGGGGGGGGCGGGGTTGGTGGAGATGGATTAGCCATGTCTGCCCTGGGCACCAGCGTGGGCTGCGATCCATTAGCCAGGTCTGCCCTGGGCACCAGTGTGGGAGGAGATCGATTAGCCATGTCTGTCCTGGGCACCAGCGTGGATCAAGGGTGTATGGTGTCTATGTATTGGCACGTGAGGATCCAGCCCACCCCCCACCCCCACCGGTGAGAAACCTGATGTCTACAGTGTTCTAGAACATTCTGCATATCCTACTATGTGCAAAGCCTGCACTGAGGGGCCTTCTCAGAGGGGTGGGTCAGCAAAAAACAAAGGGATAGGCCAGAGTCCACCCATGCCATCCCCGGGGGCAAATCCCTCCAAAGCTGGGTCCTGGCCTACAGCCCCAGCCCCGGTGACAAGCCTGGAATCCAGCTCCAGCCTCGGAGGGAGGACAGGAAAACAGCTGATGCTCCGTGGCTGACAAGAAGCTCACCGGGGTAACCTTCCCAACAGCCAGTGAGGTTGTTTGTTATTCAGTAATAATAGTGAAAACCTAAAATGTATCTCTTCTCCCATTGTATAGATGGCACAACAGAGGCACAGAGAAGTTAAGTAACCGCCCAAAGCACACAGCTAAGCAGGTCAGAGCAGGGGTTATGACCCAGTCCGGGCAGCTCCACACGGGCCCCACCTGAGCTCACACAGCCGCCCCCGGGCCCAGCCTGGTCCCCACAGATATCTAGCTTGGCTAAGCAGGGAGGGGAACCTGGAGGAGCTTCACAGCGTGCCCCTGGCAAGGAGGAGCTGGTGAGGGGGTGGGCACAGCCCTGGGGTTTGAAGTCCGGTGTGTGCCCACCTCCTGGCCATGGACGTGGCCCCAACATGTCCCCTGGGGGATGGAGGGGTGCTCACCTCCGCTTTGAAGCACGGGCATGAGGACTCAGCCCTTCTGCAGCTCTCCCTGCCCACTGCTTCCCGTCCGCCTCCTCTTCCAGGCAGGCTACCATGCTGACCTCCTGTGTGTTGCCTGGTGGTCTCCTGAGCCATTGGCAGCCAACACCCCATTTCTCAGGACCCAGCCGCACGCCGTCCGGGGGACTTGCACACCCAGACCTTGGCCTGGGGTGGAGGTCTCCTTCAGACCTTCTGCAACGCACATTTCTTTCCCACGCCCAGCAGCCATCACGAGGTCAGGGCTGTTTCCCGGGGCCTTGTAACCGATTTGAGGGATAAAATGCATCTAACAGCAGTGAAGTCACTTGGGGGCAGGGACTCCCCATAGCACGTGGGGCAGCAGAGGGTCCTCACAGGGGAGGCCGCTCTCGCGGACAGAGCCTGAGCCTGTCTCGGCCCCCAGAAGCTCTCTGAGGGGCAGCGGGGAGCAGAGTCTGGCCCCAAGTCCTGTCCTTCGGGCCAAGGGACCCCTGGCCAGCTGCCGGCCGTGGGTGGTCCCCACGCAGGGGCCTCACCCGCCGGGGGAAGAACACTCAGTTCTGGCCCCGCCTCCATGGGGGTGTGAGGCCCGAGGGTGCAGAGGCCAGGGCGGGGCGCCGCGCTCACCCCTGGGGCCCCCACCTGCCGAGCGGGCTGTGCCCCGGGGACTCGGGGCCTCCGCTTGGCCTCTCTGTGTCGAAGGACGAATTCGGCGGGGCCCCCCCTTGCCCGAAGCCTGCAGGAGGGGCTCCTCCAGGCCCAGAAACGTCTGTGCCCCGAAGTGCAGTCGCCCTGGCCTCGTCCTGCGGGGGCGTGGGCAGCGGGGCACACTGGGGACAGGCGCCGGCCCGGGAGAAAGCAGACCCCGCGGCTGAGCGCGCACCGAGCTCGGCCCAGGCCGGGCAGCCACACCCGGCGGCGGCCCCCCAGGGCCCGGAGCGGGACGACCAGGGCGCCTGTCCCCGCCCCGCCCCCGCCTTGGGCGGGTGCCAGGCGGGCAGATGGGCCGGGTGCTGGCGCAGCCGCTGTGGCAGCTGTGCCGGGGAGGCGGGGGCGGAGCCAGGCCCCACTGCCTCTCTCCTAAGCAGGAACCTTCTGGATGTTTTGACTCATTCCACCAAATAGTCTCACAGAACCTTGAGGGGAGCTGGGGTAGGTCCCTGCTGAGTCAAAACAGCCCTCCGGGGACTTTCTGCAGGGGTGGCCTCTGGGGCTGGTGGGGGCTGGTCTCCCACCGGTTGGCAGGGAAACCCCGGGCTCAGGAGGCTAGGACCCGCCCTGCCTCCGCCCGGGTCCCGCCCTGGCCCCCTGGACACACATGCAGAGTCTACATCTTTCTTAGGCCCTGGACCTGCAGGCTGTCTCCTGCATGCCCTTTGGCTGGGCCCCACGTCACACACCCCCCCTGCAGTGTGACACTGTTCATGGTGACCTATTTCGAAGAGAAAAGCCGAGAAGGGTAGAAAGACAAGGGTCCCAGCCTTGAAAAGGCCCCACTGGCCCCACCCTCACCGGTGGGGCGGCTCCTCAGGGTGGGGAGGGTCCCGGAGTACAGTAGGCGCGCCAAGTGTCTGTTGGACTCACTGTCCCCTTCTGTGAAATGGGAGTGATCCCACCGCACTGGCAGGCAGCTGGGAGAGCCCGTCAGCTAAGGCAGACTTGACATGAGCCGGCACCTGAAACTTCTGGAAGCTGCAGCCAGCGGCGAGCCCAGCACGGGCGTGCCCAGCGTGTGCCCAGCATGCATGCGCACACGCCCCACGCTGCCTCCCTCTGCGGCCACCAAGCACGGGAGGCTCACAGCCTGAGTCTGAGCTGGAGAGCAGGCTCGGGGCTCAGAAAACTGTGGAGCCAGACAGAGGTGACCGCGTGCGGGCTGATGTCCCGCACTGTCCCAGCAGCCCACTCCCTGCCGCAGAGAGGCACCCCGGCCGGCCATGGCCCTGGGGTCAGCAAGGAGGCCCCCGCAGGGCAGACACAGCCTGTTCCCCGGGGCCTCTGCTGTGCCGGGAGCCCGTCTGGGCTCTGGGGGCGCAGGGACCACCTCGGGCCACAGTGCGTCATCCGTGCAGAGGGCACCGTCTTGGGCTTGTGGGACCTGGTGACGCTGCACAGGGTGGCCTGGGCCTGTCAGACAGGCGATCGTCTTATAAAGTCGTCCCTGGAAACCCAGAGGACGGTTAACTCCATGCCGGCCACGCCGGCCACACAGCCCAGCCGTCCGTCTCCTCCGCAGAAAGAGGGCGGAAGACACGCCCCGCGGAGACGCCCAGAACGTTCACGGACCCGGGTCCACAGAGGGCGAGAGCCAGAAACCACCCAGAGGCCTGTGCCCGAATGAGGGTGTCCAAGGCACGTCTGCCCAGCGTGTCCGCACGGAACTGTTCATTCCCCGAGGAGTGACGTGTGACAGGTGACAGCACACAGACCGCAAGCACAGGGTGCGAGTGGCAGAGGCCGCGCGGAATGCTGGGAGGAGCAAGTCCGCTGAGACGGAAGCAGATCTGCGGTGCCCGGGCCGGGGGAGGGGAGGGCGGCCGTGGACACCGGTGGGCACGGGGTCTCTTCTGGGGACAGTGTTTGGGAACAAGATGGAGCCGATGGGCGCGTGACGCTGTGAATGTGCTAAACGCCGCAGGGTGTGCCTCAGACACAATAAAATGGTGGTAAGACGCCTCCTCAAAAAATTAAAACTAGAAGCACCGTATGACCCCGCAATCCTGCTTCTGGGGGCAGACGAGAGGACTGAAAACAGGGTCTCAAAGACGCGTCTGCACCCACGGGCACAGGGGCGTCCCTCACAACAGCCAAAGGGCTGAGCCACTCCGTCCACCAACAGATGAATGATGGAGAAAACGCGATGGAATAGTACTCAGCCATCAAAAGGAGGGGCTCCTCCCGCCTGCTCTGCACACGGGTCCGGGGGATGCCATGCTGAGCAGAATCAGCCCATCTCAACAGCACGAAGATGCCACTTACACGAGGCCCCCAGGGAGTCAGACCCAGAGAAGGAAACAGAGGGGGGCCCCGGGGGCGGGGGTGTTTCAAGGGGACAGAGCTCCAATTGGGAAGATGAGAAAGTTCTGGAAGTGGATAGTGTGATGGCGCACACCATGAATGTACTCAATGCTCTGAACTGGACACTCAGCTAGTTAAGACGGTCAGTTTTACACCCCGTGAATTCTACCACACTTAAATAACACCTGGTGGGGAGACTGAGGCAGGCGACCTCCCCACTTCCTCCGGCCAGCAGCCCGCCCACACTGCTAACAGCACAGGGTCAGGAGCCTGAGCTCAGCGTGAGGGACAGGGTGTGTGACAAGAGCCGGCTCGGTCTCCTCCCCTTGGTGGCCACGGCCACGCCCGCAGCAGTGTCAGTGGGGAAGGACACGGCCTCCTTCTTCCAGGCTCTGTGCCCTTGTTGACCCCGGGGGACCCGTCCCTGCAAGTGGGCAGGTGGCGGGCAAGCGGTGCCCTCGCTGACCCCAGCTCCGGCTCCCCTGGGCTGCCGGCGTTGGGGTGGGGAGGGGGGCTGGTGACACGGGGCCTCTATGTCCCCTATCCTCCATCCGCACGGGCAGGCGCTAGGGGCCGGGAGGGACCCTAAGGAAAGGTCTTCCCGTAGATAGGAGGCGTCTGTGCTGACGGTTCCCGGACGGGGAAGGGGAGGCAGCGCCTTCAGGGGTCTCAGCCCCTTTGAGAAACAGATAGAAAGCCTCCAAATACGTGTTAGTGCATGTCAGGCCCGGGACCCCACAGCCGCCCCCAACCTGTGCCCTCAACCTCAAAGGCCCACACACCGAACCCGCTGTGACCTTGACTTAGAAAGAGGAGCTGTGCCTACACCGACCAGACAGCGCGGGGGCCGTGCCGGGTCTCTTGGCAGACGTTTCACACCGTGACTGCTGACGTGCTCGCAAGGAGGTGGTCGTGGGCAGGGAAGAGCCTGAGAGACTGGGCCCGTGCCAGTGAGGACCAGTGTGTGGGCAGGGTGGTGCTAGGCGTCCAGGGACAGTCCCCGTAGATAGTAGTGACAGACGTCCCGGGACAGTCCCTGATGGTAGTGACAGATGTCCTAGGACAGTACCTGTAGATGGTAGTGACAGGTGTCCCCATAGATGGTAACGACAGACGTCCCCGTAGATGGTAGTGACAAGCACCCTGGGACAGTCCCTGATGGTAGTGACAGATGTCCTAGGACAGTCCCTGTAGATGGTAGTGACAGGTGTCCCCATAGATGGTAATGACAGACGTCCCCGTAGATGGTAGTGACAAGCACCCTGGGACAGTCCCTGATGGTAGTGACAGGCGTCCCTGTAGATGGTAGTGACAGGTGTCCTGGGACAGTCCCTGCAGATGGTAGAGACAGGTGTCCCCGTAGATGGTAGTGACAGGCATCCCTGTAGATGGTAGTGACAGGTGTCCCTGTAGATGGTAGTGACAGACGTCCTGGGACAGTTCCTGCAGAGGATAGTGACAGATGTCCCTGTAGATAGTAGTGACAGGTGTCCCCGTAGATAGTAGTGACAGGCATCCTGGGACAGTCCCTGTAGATGGTAGTGACAGGCATCCCCATAGATGGTAGTGACAGACGTCCTGGGACAGTCCTGTAGATGGTAGTGACAGACGTCCTGGGACAGTCCCTGCAGATGGTAGTGACAGGTGTCCCCGTAGATAGTAGTGACAGGCATCCTGGGACAGTCCCTGTAGATGGTAGTGACAGGCATCCCCATAGATGGTAGTGACAGACGTCCTGGGACAGTCCTGTAGATGGTAGTGACAGACGTCCTGGGACAGTCCCTGCAGATGGTAGTGACAGGTGTCCCCGTAGATAGTAGTGACAGGCATCCTGGGACAGTCCCTGTAGATGGTAGTGACAGGCATCCCCATAGATGGTAGTGACAGACGTCCTGGGACAGTCCTGTAGATGGTAGTGACAGACGTCCTGGGACAGTCCCTGCAGATGGTAGTGACAGGTGTCCCCGTAGATAGTAGTGACAGGCATCCTGGGACAGTCCCTGTAGATGGTAGTGACAGGCATCCCCATAGATGGTAGTGACAGACGTCCTGGGACAGTCCTGTAGATGGTAGTGACAGACGTCCTGGGACAGTCCCTGCAGATGGTAGTGACAGGTGTCCCCGTAGATAGTAGTGACAGGCATCCTGGGACAGTCCCTGTAGATGGTAGTGACAGGCATCCCCATAGATGGTAGTGACAGACGTCCTGGGACAGTCCTGTAGATGGTAGTGACAGACGTCCTGGGACAGTCCCTGCAGATGGTAGTGACAGGTGTCCCCGTAGATAGTAGTGACAGGCATCCTGGGACAGTCCCTGTAGATGGTAGTGACAGGCATCCCCATAGATGGTAGTGACAGACGTCCTGGGACAGTCCTGTAGATGGTAGTGACAGACGTCCTGGGACAGTCCCTGCAGATGGTAGTGACAGGTGTCCCCGTAGATAGTAGTGACAGGCATCCTGGGACAGTCCCTGTAGATGGTAGTGACAGGCATCCCCATAGATGGTAGTGACAGACGTCCTGGGACAGTCCTGTAGATGGTAGTGACAGACGTCCTGGGACAGTCCCTGCAGATGGTAGTGACAGGTGTCCCTGTAGATGGTAGTGACGTGTGTCCTGAAACAGTCCATGCTACGTATGCAATGACAGGCGTCCTGGGACAGACGTGTAGTTATATGGTGACAGGTGTCCTGGAGACAGTGTGTGTATGTGTGTGGTGACAGGCATTCTGGGTCACTCTGTTAGACATTTGTGACAGGTGTCCTGGGACCACCCATATGGATGCCAATGACAAGTGTCCTTAAATGGTCCACGTGGGTGTGTAGTGACAAGTGTCCTTGGACAGTCTCTCTCTGCAGATGGCAGTGACGGATCCTGGGGGCCAAGTCCCATCTCCAAGTCCTCTGCTAGTCTTCTCAGTGGACGCTGACTTCGGTCTCTGGCTGGTGGGGCCCTGGGTGGGGCTGCTCTGTTCTGACACCCGCGTCTGGGGACACTTTATACAAAGTCCCCGAGGCTGCACTGCCGTCGGGCCAGAAAGCCTAGCTGGGGATGGGACGCTGCCACACACGGCTGTGACTGTCACTGCTTCTGGCCACAGAGGCCGGCCCCCGGGCTCCCCGTGAGGGCCCCGAGGAAGCTGTCCTCCTGACAGCCAGGTCACAGGTCACAGGTCACACTTCCTTCGGCCTGGTTTCCACACGTGTGCACACACATCACATACTCTCATTCACACACACTTTTGGGTGTGATCCTCGCGTGCACACTCACACACTCAAGGACCCCTTGGGCCGGGGGACAGTCCAGGCACCCCCACCCGCATGGGGACCCGCCCCAGCGCGCCCCTTCCTCACCTGGCAGAGCGTAGGTGGCTGGGAAACGCGCACGTTTGGGATCGACTGACCCAACAACACGCCAGCCACCGACAGAGTGGCCTCTAGGCCGACGTTGGTCACGCCAGGCCAGTGTGCAGGGCGAGGGGTAGCGGGTACGGTCCGTCCTGGACACGTACACCGTCTGGAGACTGACCAGGACTCGGGGGTCACCCTGGACGCCTCCCTTAGCAGTCCGACCCTGACCCCCCCTTCAGTGCCCTGTGTCTCTCCGGACGTCGCCTCCTCCCGGCCTCCGTCTCCCCGTGTTCTTCTCCGGACGGCTTTCCCGGCGCTAGTCCGCCCGGCCGCCGCCCCGTCCAGCCCGGCGCAGGGGGCTTCCGTGGGCCCCTGTGACTCGAGGGACAGAAGCCAGTGTGTCCCCGCGTCCGCTGTGCCCCAGGCCCTGCCGTCGGGCTCCACCGCCTGCCGTGCGCTGTTCCGCGGGGCTGTCCCCAGCCTCACACGGGCGGCCCGGGCTCCTCATCGGCGGGTCGGAACCCGTGTTCCGCGGCGCCGAGCACCCGAGCCGGCCGGGCCGAACCGAAGCGCCTCGCCTGTAAGACGCGCACACAACTTCCAAGTCTCTCGGCTGTAATGTAAAACATCAACCGCAGAGCGAAAAGACAACATTTTGGACACATTACGCGAATAGAATACACGAGGTTTGCGAGTCACTAAAGGCGGTGGCGTCCTTTTCCTTTTCCAGCACAGCCACGATCCACACTTCCGCACGTGCCCTCCGTCTGGGCCACGGGTGCCTCGCTCGTGGGCGCCGGGCACACCTCCGGGCCCGCGGGGCTGGCGTGAGCCAAGGCGCCCTGGAAGGGGGTGTCCTTCAGAACGCCTCCCGCAGGACGCAGCCTGGGGTCCCCGAGGCGCCGGGGAAGGAGACCCTCCGACTCCGATCGCGGGAGCAAGCAAGGAACCCAAACCTCCGCGAGGCACCCGGAAGGGACGCCCTGCTCCCAGGCGGCCGCCCGCCCACGAGGGGGTCTCAGCCCAGACCGCCCCACCCCCGCCCCAAGCCGCCACAAGAGGGCGCGCTTCCTGTACAAAAGGCGGGAGCCCGAGGCCTCTGCTGGGTGCGGAGGTGTGTGGCAGGCGGACGCACGGGCTCAGGGGGGCCGGTCACACCAGACGGCCACCCCTGGGCGACGGCCACCCTGCTCCCTGCCTCCAGACCCAGCCTGGCGGGGTACAAGCGGCACAGCCCAGCCGGTTACTTCCCGCCCGATGCTTGGAAGGGCACATTGTCTCAGACAGCAGAAGGGCCGCCCGCCGGGCCGCGGCCACGCCCGCCGTGGACAGCCACGCCATCATCCGCCCTAGACACAGCCACACTCTGCCCGGGGGTGGCCAGTGCCCGATCCGACTTCTCAGATGCAGGCGCATGACAGGGAAGGGCTGTGGAGGGCAGCAGGGGCAGCCAAGGGAGCTGGGGGCCACGGAGCCCCAGGGCCTGGGGAGGCACCCTGGCCTCCGGCTGCCCGGGGAGCCTGGGGTGCAGAAGCGCAGGGGCTCCGGAGGCGGGTGACCTGGGCTCCTGAGCTGGAATCCCACCTCCCCCACCGAGTCCCAGCTTCAGTGGCCCCTCCACGAAAGGGGCAGAGGCTCAGCGCTGTGCCGCAGGGTGGATGCGGGCCGGGCAGGGCCCGCACACGGCTGGCTGGTTCGGAGGGAAAGCAGAGCCAGCTGATTCCCACTCGCCAGGGGACACCAGGATGGCACTGGGTACTCCGCAGAGGGGGCGTGACCGCCGCATCCATAAGCCAGGAATCAGCAGGGACGGACCACATGCCAGACACACCTCAACACAATCCGAAGACGGAGGGGCCTGTGTGACTGCATTTTGCATTTGAAACCGGAGACACAGAGAGGGTGAGACATTTGCTGATGTCACACAGCCACCGGGAGGGGAGCTGGGATTCCAGTCCAAGCGGCGGGACTCAGAGAAGCCAGCCTGCTGCCTATCCATCCCCACTGGCTCAGCAAATGGGGCAGCGGCTTCCCGAGCTGGATGGGGGCCCGAGGCATCCTCTGCTCCGGAAAACCCCCGCCTGCCTCTGAATTCCACCCGCTGCCTGCGAGAAGGGCCCCGGGCAGCGGGAGGGCTTTCCCTTCCAGGCTTGGCTTCGCCCGGCCTGTCCTGGCTGCTCCCGGGTCTGGAGCAGCCGGCAGGGACTGCGCCGCGAGCCCTGTTCAGGGCATCGTCACTCACCACGAGCCCCCCCACCCCGCGCTGCCCGGTCCCCCTCTGCCCGGCCCCCGCCAGAGGCTCTCCTCTGTCCCAGGGGACAGACGAACGCGCCGTGCCTGGAGTCCTCCCCAGAGCTCCTCCTGCCGCACCCAGTTCCCAGCCTCGGGGACACCCAGCCTCCTGGGCACGGACAGCCGCCCCGTGTGCAGACTGATGGGGGGGCAGGGTGACGCGGCCGCTGAGAGCGCGCGGGTGAACAGCAGAGCGAGGAGCGGCGCCTTCCTCATTACGGCCAAACACATCTTTGTTTTCCTTCCCAGTGACAGCTGGCTCCCCGTGAGGTCCCAGGAATTACAAAAAGCAGAAGTCTTAACTTCTGTTTTATGGCTGCAGGAAACTGCCGGAGCCGGCCCGGGGCGGGGCGGGGGCCACTTCGCGCCCGTCGGAGGCTGCGCTCAGCGTCTGCCCCGCACCCAGGTCGAGCCGGGCGCTCAGAAGAGGGAACCAGGAACCGATTCTTTATCGCTTTTACATCATGAGTTTCCAGCCCGCAGGCCAGGCCCCGTCCCGGGTCTTTCCACTGAGGCTACGAGGGCGGCTTCCTGCCCAGGAACCCTCTCCAGGCGGCCCAGCCCCGCTTCATGTGTTCGTGGCTAACGGCGGCCCTCAGAGGCACGTGGGGGCTGGGCTGCCTCCTGCAGCCGCGGCCCCCCGTCCACCGCACCCCAGCCCCGCACCCCAGCACTGCACCCCAGCCCCAGGGAATCTTGGAGGTAATCAGACCTGCTCGTTCAGCCCAGGAGTCTGGGGTCTTGACCCCGAGACAAGATCCGGAGGTGCGGTTTGCTCACTCAGGCAGGACAAAGGACAACCCAGCAGCCGGTCCCCTGGTCCCCTGGAGTACACAGCATGGTGCTCGCCCCGTAGGGCTGTGACCCCAGAGACCCAGTGTCCTGAAGCTGTGACACAGCCCAGGAAAGGAGCCGCACCCCCACGGCCGCACCCCTGGTGGGTGTCCGTCAATCCTCACTTTCCTGCCTCCTCCTGCCGCCTCCCCCCGCCCCCCGGGTGGGGGGCTTGGAGAAAGCCATGCCTCCACCCCCGTCCGGGGGTCACCTTGTATGGAGACAGCGATGGGGCCTGACTTGGCACGCAGGGCTCTGCAGAAGCTCTGGGGGCCTGTCCGCCCTCAGCCCAGCGCGGCGCCTGCCGGCCTCCGGCGCACCTCTCCGGACCTCGGGGTCCCCGCCTGGAAAATGGGACAGCAATCACCTCCAGGCTGTCAGGAGGTTACGGGAGAGGAAGCCCAGCCCAGCCTGTGCGCCCGAAGCCTGAGCTCTAGCATTGCCTTCCTGTCCCTGCGGGCACGACACGAGTGTGTGACCGTGACCCGCCTAGTGCATGAGCAGCGCATGGTCAGCACTGTCTGGGGCCAGTTCTAAGCAGTCAAGGCAATCAGGGCAGGACCCCCCCTCACACAGCTCACAGGGCCTGGGACCCCCTGTCCCCAGGCCTGGGAGCAGACGCTAGTTGCAGGACGATGCTGTGTGCACACCCTCCGACACTGGCACACCAGGTCCCGTCCTCCCCCGGGGTGGGTGAGGATGAGCTTGGCCTCCATGACCCAGACGGGGCTGAATGCTCTTCCCCTCACATCTCTGCCTCCAGGTGGCACCACCCCTGACAGCAGTCACAGCAGTGCCCCGTGTGCTGGGGGCTGTGTCAGGTGAGGGTCTGACATCTGGGGCACTGACCACCCCTCAAGCCAGGGCTGGGGAGCACGGGCCGGGGAGCATGGGCCGGGAAGCACGGTCCGGGGAGCATGGGCCGGGGAGCACGGGCACGGGGAGCACGGTCCGGGGAGCACGGGCACGGGGAGCACGGGCACGGGGAGGCCAGCTCACGGCGGGGGCAGCCGGGGCGCTGCCAGCCGCCGGGGACCCTGTGCGGGGAAGGAGCGGGGTCAAAGGGCAGGCGTGGGCTCCCTTCTGAGCCAGACCAGCCAGCGCCTCTCGGGGCGTCAGGAACTAAACTTCCACCACCCTCGCGGCTTGTCACCCCCCCCCCCCGCAGGGAGAGAGTGCCCGGCCAACAGTAACTGCTCGGCACGGCGCCCTCGGGCTGTGGGAGGCAGGTAGCCTTGCAGGTAAGAGCCAGGCAGCGGGCAGGACGGAACTGCCCGACAGAAATGCCAGCTCCCTCCTCGAAAGCGGCACTCATTAAGCACCTACTGCATGCGGGCTCTTCACCATGTCTCAGCGACACGGTGGTAGGGCCTCTTCCACACCTGGGATTCTGAACACACGTGAGCGCGCACATCTGTACAAGGACTCGGAAAGGACTCGGGACCCACCGGTGTTGGGGGGCTGCCGATGAATCAGATGACCCCAAACTCAACCCCCTGACGGTGCAGCAGGGGCGGGGAAGCCAGCCCTGTGACAGTTCCAGAGGGTGGGGGGGGGGGAGGCCTCACCCAGACCCCACCCTCGGCGGAGCAGCCGGCCTCCCGTGGTGGCAGCCCCGCTGGCTGGGATCTTGCGGATTAGTGGCCCAGCCTGCGAGCGGCTCCAGATCCTTGCGTAGGAAGGAAAATTAATTTCTTCCAGTCGTGCAGAAATGAAAATGTGGAGCCAAATCAGAGAGATTTCCTGGAGGTGGTAACTCAATTACGCGGATAACCCGGTGACCAAGGAGGCGCCCCAGGACCCGAAAGGGGTTGTGGGTGGCCCGGGGGAGCCCCAGAGTGTCCTGGAGGGAGATGTCCAGCCAACCCCCCCCCGCCCCCCCTGCTGCTCGCCAGCCCCGGCTGGGCCCGTGAACAGAGCGTTGCCAGCCACGTGACCGTCCCTTCCCCCTTCACTAGATCAAGCCACCTCGAGAGACTCGGATTCTACCGGAAAATTGGTCCTAACGTGATATTCTCCCACCCTGCATCTGTCTGGCTCTCCGGGAGCGCGGAACACCGCAGCTGCTCCTTCCGCTCTGGCGTTCTCTTCCCTCTGCCCTGTCTGCCCACAAGAGTGGCCTGGCGCCCAAAAGCGTGGTCCCCGCAGGGGCTTGTCGGCTACACAGGACGGAACCTCCTGCCTCCCCATGCACAGGACAGAGTGGGGCGGGGGGGGGGGTCAAACGTGCGTCACGGAGCACTGGCTCTCTAAGAACGCGCCGGGAAGCGTGGCCTGGCCCTCCGGCCCCAGCCGCCCCCCACCCTAGGGGCTGTAGCCCCAAGAAGTTTCTCAAACCTTGCAGCAAGTTGCAAGAGCACAGCCAGGACACAATACCAGCCCCAGGCTCCGCGGCGGCCCGGGAGCCCCTGTCTCTGGGTCTGCAGAGGAAACACACGCCCTGTTAGACATAACGGGGCAGCATCCTGGCCCCCAGGCCAGAGGCCAGAGCACCCTAGGCGCACTAGAGTCTCCTCTGCTCTCAAAGGAAATATTTTTCTCCCTCGTCTCTGGAACAGGCCTGCAGTCAGTCAGCCAAGGTCCAGATGGTGGGGAAGACGGGCTTTCTCGGAGGGAGGGGTCCCCGCACCCACAGGGATCTGCTCTCTCCTCTGTGGCTGTGCCCCCCGCCCCCCACGAAGTTCCCAGGGGCTGGAAGGAGGGACGGCCCGGGGCTGTGTTCAGAGCCCCGCAGCTCCAGCCCGGCTTGCCACCAGCCCCGCCGCCTTCTGCGCCTTGCGGCCCGTCTAGGGCTGAATTTGCAGCCATCTGTCCCTCCGCGGCGGCTCACACCTCCCTCGGAGCCGTTCCCACAGCCTGGCGCCAGGCCTGCCCAGCGCGCAGATGGACGGTCCCCGCGGGTGTGAACGGTCGCTGCCACAGGGCTGCGCCCCAGGCGCCGTGGGCTGTCCGGGCCCCAGGGAGGGTCGCTGAAGCCCCGGACCCCACACACGGGGAGTGGGGGCAGCCCCCTCCGCAGTCTCTGGGCCGACTTCACCCCAAGCCGTTTAACCGCTGTCCGCCTTTGCCTGGGGCGCAGGGCCAGGGAGGCACCCAGGGAGCTCTGCCCCGCACCCCCATCTCTCTTAGGGCCTCTCTCCGCGCCCCCTCCCAGTCCGGTCCCCTGGACCCGGGCCTTTTGTCAGGAAGCCTAGGTGCCGGGGGGGGGGGCTGCGGGACACCCCACCTTCCGCGCGCAGTTCCCACGTTAGGTTTGACCACGCCCCCGGCAGGTCAAGCTCGCTCGAGGGGTGGGTGGGCCGGAGGGACCAAAGTGGGTGGGCACTGCCGGGGCCGGCCCCACCCTGCCGCGGGCTCCAACTTTCCAAAGTGGGGAGGGGGGCCTCGGGGGCGGCCCGCACGCTCGGCGCGGCTGCAAGGAGACCCCCAGACGGCAGCCCGAGGGCGGAGTCGGGGTGACGGCGGCGGCGGCGGCGCGCGGGACGCCGGGCACTTACGGTCCGGCGGTCCGGCTGCTGAGAGGTTCCCGAAGCGGCTTCTCCTCCGAACTCGGTCCCCGCCTCCGTAACTTGGGGGCCCCCCCGCGCGCTGGCTTCGGGCGCCGCGCGGGGCTCAGGCGCGCGGCGGGGCCGCCGGGGCGCGCGGGGCGGCCGCCTGGGCCATGCCCGGGCTCGGCTCCCGCCGCTCGCTGCCCCCGCCCGGCCGCCCCGCGCGGGAACAAAGCGCGCACGCCGCCCCCGGGCGGTCTCCGGCCTCCGTGGCCGCGCGGGCGCAGCCGCCGCGCCTTCGACTCGCGGCGCCGGGCTCTCTGCCGCGCGCTCGGCCGAGCGTCTCACGGGGCCCCGCGGCCCCCGCCCCGCGCGCTCCGCCCCCGCCTCCGGCCCCCCGCCGCCGCCGCCGCCGCTGCGCCACCTGCCTCCCGCCCCGCGCCCATCGCGCTCGGCTCCGCCCCGGGGGGGCTGGCGGCGGGCGCGGGGCCCGGGCTCGGTGCGGGGTCGGCGCGGGAGAGGGGCTCCGCCCGCCGCCGCTCCAGGCAGGCAGCCGCCCCCGCCGTCCCCGCCGCTGGGGCCCCGGACGCGCCCTGCCAACTCGGCCGGCGGCGCGGCTGCGAGTGTGAGCGGGGTGTGTATACGGGGGCGCGGGGTGCAGTGTGGCGGGGGTGCGGTGCCGTGGGGGGGGGAGCGCGCTTCCCTGCAGGGGAACGGGGGTGCCCCGTGAGTGTGCCGGAGCGCGGGGGGCGGGGGGGGCTCAGGGGCAGCAGCGTGGGTGTCGTGCAGGGAGCGCTGGGGGCCGTGCGTGGCGGGCCCCTCGCCTGCGCCCACCCTCGCCGGCTCCGCAGGCCGCGCCCTGGGCGGGCGGGTGGGGCCTGGAGCCGCGCGCCGCCGCCGCCGCCGCCGCCGCCGCACACCCACCTCGCAGCAGTCGGCGACCGCCGGCGTCGTAGTTTTAGGAGACGCGCGTCTGGCGTCCGGGCGGGAGGCGAGCAGCAGGCGCCCCTCCTCCGGACGCCGCGCCCCCCGCCCGCGCGGCCGCGTGGGGCGGGAAGGGGCCCGGGGCCGCCTCCGCGCTCGGCCGGCAGGGGGCGCCCTTTCCCCGCCGCGCGCCCCGGGCCCTTTGCGCCCTCTCCCCGCATTAACGCGCGCAAAAATGCAGGGGGCGCAGGGTCCCCAGCTCCCCGGCCGCTCGGCCCGCGGCATTTGCATGTACTTTCCATTTATTTGCATATTATTCTTTTCACGTCTGCAGAAATGCCCCAAGCTGTAGCCCCGGCTCCCTACCCCCACCCATTTGCCTCTTTCCTTAACGTGCTTTGTAGCCCATCTGATGCCTTCGCCTGGTCAGTACGTTACAGTAAATCCGCGTCCTCCCCCAACCCACACATACTTCATTTCTCAGAGAGGAGCTGGGGTCCCAGGCCTTGCCCACAGAGGGCCCAGAACTTGGGAAGAGCAGCACCCCGATTTGCCTCTTATTTGGCATAAATCTGCACCTTAAGGTCCAAGGTCCCTAATGCCCAAGTATAAAAATGCAGCAATGGCCAGAAAGTATGCCTCTCTTCCCTGGGTCCGCTCCACGGGTCTGTTTCTCCCCGGCCCTTGACCTCTCCTTGACCTGCCCTGCCCGCTGGAAGCCCCTGGCAACAGGGAAGGAGGGGAGGAGGGCTGCCGGGGGACGAGCCCCACCCCCCCGCCCCGTGGCCACCCCTGGAGCTCTGCACAGGCGACTAGTCAGCCGAGTCACCCTTGACCCCCGGGCCTCTGTCCCTGCAGCAGTTAGAGGGTGTGGCGCACGGTTTAATTACAGCATGCGTGTCTGGTATCTGTGTTTCCCTTGTTTTCAGAATGTGCTTAAACGTGGACTCAGTCCAGTCCTGTGGAGGAACAGAGGGTCCTGAGCCCATTTCACAGAAGAGCGCGGATCCCAAAGCATCAGGCACGCTGCTTAAGGCCGCAGATTTTATGCGCCAATATTTATGGATAGCAGCGTCTTTACTTCACGGGCTCTGAGGTAGCACCGATTTTAAGATGCGCTGGTATTTTATGTGTCCCTAAGATGCCTCTAGGTTTCAGAGATATTAACGTGCATAAAAGGGAGGAAGATGGGGTGCCTGGGCAGCGAACAGGCACCCAGAAGCCAGCTCGGGAGCCCTCAGCCGGGCAGGGAGGCCAGTGCTGCCCCCAGACAACGCTGCGTTCTCACCGAGTGTTAGCAGAACTGGACCAGCCTGGGCTCAGCAGAGCTACCAAACAGCAAAGCCATCTGAGAGGGGACAGACAGACCGCTGAGCCCAAGCGGAAGCCCGCTCCCCCCTCCAGGCCTGGGGTCCTTCCCAAGGGCCCCTCCTGCTGGCCTGGGCAAACCGGCTGCAGGGAGGGAGCGGTGGAGATGGGGCTTCTGCCCGGGAAGTGACCAGGTCCCATGAGGGCCACATGGTGCACGGTGAGTCATGGCGGCTCCCGTGGACCCCGAGCTTTGCCAGGGGCAGGCACTGGGCTGGGATCCGTCTTGGCATCTTCCCGGTTACTTCTCACTCCTCCGCCAGGTGCCGGGCAGGGGTACGGGGCCTCGGGGCTACAGGTGGGGGGACCGGGGGCCGCCGCACAGGCCCACCTGGCCTCTCACGCCGCCGTCTCCCTGCCGCCTCCCGGGGATGGATTTCTCACGCTGGAAACGGCCCGGGCTCAGTTCTGGGCCCCGTGAGGTGACACTTAAGGCAAAGAATCCGATCGCTCCCCAAACCCCTGGGAGGCCAAACCCCCCTCCCAGGAGACCAGCTCAGGGGTGCGGCAGGGCCACCCTGGAAGGCCTGGGTCGAGGGGCACAGGGCCGGGGGGCCAGGAGCAGGGAGGGGAGCCGGCGCCCCTTCCTCCCGCCTCCCCCAAGGGGCCTCTTGGTCCCCGGCGCTCGCCCACAGGAGCGCGCTCTGCCCGAGGGCTCGCGGCACCTAGACGCTCTCACGCGCGGCTGGGTGCTGTCTGTGCGGCCCTGCCTCGCTGCCTCCTGGGAAACCCACCCCACGGCTCTTCCTAGCGCTTCTGCGCGTGCTGTCCCCCTGCCCGCCCCCCGAAAAGGAGCCCTGAAGGGCGTCACCCGCATGGGCTCCGTCTCAACCCCACAGCTTCCGGCTCAGGGTTTTGACAAAGATGCAACGGATAAGTACAGCGGAGCCTGGAGCAAGGGGAGGCGTAGGAACCTGCCGGGTCAGCCCGGCGCGGAGCTCAGGCCGTCAGCCGCTGCAGACCCGCCGGTCTTTGAAAACGATTCTGAGCAACTCCGGACTACCTTAAACATGCTGCCGTTACATCTGGAAAACGAACGGAAATTTAAATAGCTGCCACGAGCGCAAAATCTGACATATCGTAAGTATGGATTTTTTAAAACAAAGGTTGGTGGATGAATTAGATACCACTTGATATCCACCATTTGATTTGATAGCCACCATTATCCACTTAAAGTGCACAAACTCTACTTTAGCATCTGAATTTTCACACAGCCTCCAGGCTGAAACAAAGAACTTTTTTAAAAAAAGTTTTTTTTTTAAGTAATTAATACACTCAACATGGGGTTCAAACTCACAACCTCAGCATCAACCCTGACTGAGCCAGCCGGGCGCCACGAAACAGAGAACCGTTAAATACAACACCAAAAGCACAATCCGTGAGAGAAACATTGGATAAGCAGGGCTTCGCTGAAATGAGAAACTTCTGCTCTGGGAAAGACCCCGTCAAGAGGGTGAGAAGCCCAGCCGCCGACCAGGAGAAAATATTTGCAAAAAACATGCAATGAAGGACTGGCATCCAACACGTACAAAGAGCTTACAATTCAGCAAGAAAACAAACCACCCAACTAAAAAATGGGCGAAATTCCTGAACAGACACATCACCAATGAAGGTATACAGGTGCGGCGTATGCATGGGGACAGGTGATCCGTCACATCACCAGGGAAACAGGATGGGAAAGCAGAGAGCTACCGCCACCCACCTGTTAGAAGGGCTGAAATCCAGAACGCCAACCACTCCCGAGGCTGACGCGGGCCAGAGGCAGCAGGAGATCTCGGTGCTGGTGGGAGGGCAGAGCCACACACGCACTTCGGAAGGCAGCTTGGCCGTTTCCTACAAGATGAAACATGTTCTTACCGTACAACCCAACGTTCATGCTTCTCGATATCTACCCAAAATGTGTCAGAGACATACATACATACGAAAACCTGCACGTGGATGTTTAGAGCAGCTCTGTTCACAACTGTCAAAACCTGGAAGAAATGAAATTGTCCTTCGATGATGAAGCGACAGATACGGTGTGGTCCCCCCGGACCATGGGGTGTCACTCAGCAATAAACAGAAATGAACCTGGAAAGACCTGGAGGAACCTTAACTGCACATGGCTAAGGGAAAGAAGCCATCTGAAAAGGCTCCATGCAGACTGGTTCCCACATGTGACATCTGGAAGAGGCAGAGCTATGGAGGCCGTCAGTGGTCGCCAAGGTTGGGGCAGAACACGGAGGATCCTGGGGGCATTGAAGCTATGCTGTATGACGCTGTGAGGGTGGGTACATGTCACCGTCAGTGACGCTTTAAATATCCACATATAATAAAGGGCGAGCACAGCGGAAACATAGGCAACAGCCCTTTCTTCACCCCTGGATTTTCACTCAGTTCCCTTCTCTCCTGACTTATTTATGACCATTTCACCCACCAGAATTCTATCCTAATATATTTTCGGTTAAATCTTTTATTTTCCTATCACACAGAACAATGTAAATGGAATGTCAGGATTTAAATACTTTCTTGTGTTAAAGGTTGTCTGTCTTCTCCATTGGGCTGTCATCATATCACTAACAGTACGCAGTGATACAAACGATGTGAACTCATTGTACATTTGGAGAATTAGTAAGTGTAAAAAAGGAAGTTTCGGTTGGAAATATGGGTATTGAAAAGAGGGATGACGGGGCGCCTGGGTGGCTCAGTCAGGTAAGCGTCCGACTTCGGCTCAGGTCATGATCTCACGATTCGTGGGTTCAAGCCCCACGTCGGGCTCTGTGCTGACAGCTCAGAGCCTGGAGCTGCTTCAGATTCTATGTCTCCTTCTCTCTCTGACCCTCCTCTGCTCATGCTGTTTCTCTCTCTCAGAAATAAATTTTTAAAAAGCGTTAAAAAAAAAAAAAAGAAAAGAGGGATGCAGCAGAGTTTTGAGTGGTTTGTATATTGGTGCATGCGTACTACTTATTGCCCGGAGAAGACGGAATTAGACGGGATCCATCCCTGTCACGGGATCTCACGTGAATCACATCAATAAACAGATCAGGAGGAACGGCCTCTGTGCTGCCGAGATATCACTGTGTACAGATCAGTGCCCGGACCATGTGCTGACTGGCCATGAAACGACTTAAGCAGCTGACTAGTCCACAGCCCCTCTTCAATCTTGTCACAAGCAAAACTCGAAAGCTGCCAGAGTTGCAAAAAGATGTGTTTTCTGCAGGTGCGGAGTCGGGGCTGGGCCCAGGGAGGGAGCCGGGCGCCTTTTTTGAGAAGTGAGAGCACAGTGACCGTTCAAGGGAAGCTGGGAAAGGTCGGCGCTGGGAGTGAGCGGGTGGCCTGCTGCCTGGCCGTCAGCTGTGGCTGGTGTGGGCACCAGGAAGCTTCTGGCCCTCAGGACGGTCTCTGGCCTTCTCCCCCGCCCCTCACCCAGCCAGGGATGGCCCCTCTAGCCAGGGGAAGCCCCGCCCAGAGCCCCAGGCGGAGACACACCAGGCAGGCGGAGGGGCACACTGTGGAATCACGCTGTCCACCCTACATCAGGGCTGCGGCTCCAGGCTCGGCGGGGGCCACACCGCACCAGCGAGGTGAGAAGGGATCGAAGGCGGCTTCCTCCCGTGAAATGCTTTCCCTGAGGGAGGTTTCTCTGTGGGGAACCCTGCCTGCCTGGCCCTCAGCAAGCATGACCCCCAGGGGGGTCTGGGATCCACCCCTCCCCGCCACAGCCCCTCAGCCCCTCCCCTGCCAGCCCTGCATCTGCAGGTGCACGGAAGCTCGGCCTTGTGGACGATTGGCTCCGGCACCACGTGAGATCCACCCCCGACCCAGATGCGTGGGGAGGGTCTCCCACGTGCGGGACACTGCCCCCTCCCCACCCTGGACCTGCCACTGCCCGTGCCCACTGCCTGAGGATGGTGCCGGCGTGGGGGCCAGGGGGACAGAGGAAGGGGCCGCTCGGGGCACCGTCCCGCCGCCCCTGCCCGGCCGTCCCCGGAGCCCATCCTCCTTCCCCACTTGCTATTTCCATAATACATTTCCGTATAGTTCAGGCTGGTTTTTGCCAACATTTCTGTTCTTTGTAACCCAGAGTGTGCTTTTGGCCTTCTGTCCAGAGGGTCTTCGCAGCGTCTAAGGGCCACGGTGGCCCGTTAATCATCCCCCGCTTTACCCCACGTCAGAAGCACCCCGGCGGCTGTGTGGCGAATGTCCAGGCGCAAAATTTAAGGCGGCACCAAATACTCAGTATTCGAGATAAATCACGTTTTAACCCAGTATTTAAAAATATTAGAATCAGTGACCAAAAACTCCAAGGTGAGCAAAACACCGAAACTTTAAGGCAAGACGGGACTCCCGTGGCTGATTTCTCCCGTTGGGCCAGGCTCCCGCGTGCGCCCGGGGTCCTTCCCCGAGACGGGACGGGAAGACCCTGCAGGGAGGCGCCGGGCCCTCCGCGTGAGTCTCCGTGGTTTAGGGCCACAATCGGGGAAAGAAGGACCCGGGGCGTGTCCTGAAGCGTCCCAGGCGGTTCCCACTGTGCTCAGACCGCCTTGCAGAGGGGCCCCTGCAGGCTCTGGGGCGTGAAACGCTTGTCTAGGGGCAGGGCCCAAACAAGCGTTGGCGCCGGCTGCCTCGGCTGCTCAAGGACGGACACGGAGGAGGCCAGCAGGTGGCTGGCGGTGCTGCCGGGAGGTCGTGGGCAGGGACAGGCCTACCCACTCCGGCCGCTGAAGGTCTGTCCTCTGGGCGTCCTGGGGGCCCGCGAAGAGCCCTCCGCGCCATCCTGCCGGGAGACCAGGGACTGGAGGGCTTGCCCGGGATTCCCTGTCCCCTCTGGCGAGGGCTGCTCAGGGACGGTCACTCCCCACCTGCGTCCCCACTGCAGCGGCCGAGAGGGAGCCCTAGGCGGGGGTGTCAGGGGCTGGTGGCCCCGACCCAGACGGTGTGCACAGAGCAGGGGCAGGGGGTGCGGGCAGGCGACGGGTGCGGACGGGTGTGGGCGTGGCTGGCCCCGGCTGACCGGCGGGGCGGGCTCCCATCCCCCGCCCCGGGGCTCCCCCGACCTGGCTCAGGGCCCTCGGAGGCCAGAGCCCCGGCCGACCCCTCTGAGTGTCCCCACTGTTTTATTCCGGGTCGGTGGTTTTTATCTGCAATGAAGCTTTAGTCGGGAACACGAAATAAAGCCTGGGGCTGGCGTCACGTTGAGAGAATTGTGACGTCAGGTTCTTAGCAGAATCATTAATTACTGTGTGAGCGAAGCCAGGCAGCTGAAATCCCAGCTCCAGGCGGGGCCAAACGCAGCGTCCAGCCCGCGGCCGGACCACGGGCTCCCTGGAGGACAGCCACCTGCTGGCCACCCCCCCCCCACCCTGCGCGGCGGACGCTTTCCACACTGCCGCTCCTTCAACCCTCGGAACGCCCTGTGTGGCAGGTTACAGACCGGGTGTCTGCGGACGGGGAGCCCGGCACCCGGCACGCGGAGGACTCTTGTGGAGGCGGCCGTGCGCGGGGTGGGGGGCGGCTCCGCCCGGTGCCCCAGCCCTCGCCCCTTGTCGCTGCACTGCCAGCCTTCACTGCCCACTTGTGCCCTGCTATCTGCCCAGTCACACTCTGCCACCCCCGGCCACCTGTCCGCAGCACGGCCGACAGTCACAAGAAAGGAGGCCTCCCTTCCAGACCGTGGGCAGGGGCCACGATGAGCCGCCACGGCGGAGGCAGCTGTCACAGGGGCCCAGCGCTGCGGCCGGAGGGGGGTCACCCGCATGCTCAGAGCTGCAGCCGCGCGGCTGCCCTGAGGCGGTCCTCGGCAGGGACAGGGCACTTTGGGGTTCACACCCCCGCTCTGCTGAGGAAACGCCAATGAGACCAGAGGACGGTTTGCACAGACTTGCGCTTGCCTAAGGAGGCCCCAAACACGAGGCTGCGGGAAGACCTTGAACCTCACTGGTTCATGGGCAAATAATCAGGTGCTGTTTCTCACCGATGAAAAAGGTCAAGATTTGAAGAAGAAAATATCCACGGTCGCGGGTGCAGGGACACAGGCCGCACTGGTGATACGCCTCCCACGGCCCTTTGGCGATAGATATGCAGGGCTGTAAATCCATCCAGCAGCTTCTACGCTCAGGATATTTGTTACCTAAACAGTGCCGTGTGACAAAGTCAGAACGTGTGCCCGTCAGCTGTGCTCAGATCAAGTCGATGGAATTCCCGGCTCTGCTCCACGGGGGAGCGGGGTGGCGACCGGTGTACTCGCAGTCGTCAGATGCAGAGCACAGACCCAGGCGTGTGCACGGGGGCCCAGGAAGGGCGTCGGGGCTGCCGCGGGCTGGCTGCGACCCCCACTCTCTGCTTCTCTAATTTTCTGGTTTTCTCCAAGCAGCGCTGTCTCTTTCTGCCCCGTGGGGCAGCCTCCTTCCCTGCCCCTCCTTTCTTCCCCCGAGGAACCTGTCCGCACAGATGCTCTGAGCCTCCGCTTTCTCTGTAAGGTGGAACCTGTGTGTCCCAAAGACGGGTCCAGAGTTCTCTCTCACCTGTGTTCAATTTCAGATGAGAGTCGGGCCGAGCGGTAGAAACATCCTGATGGCAAATCAGCCGCGGTATAAGAGTCACAGGGAAAGTCAATGGGATGAGGTAGCATTTGAATCCCAGGAGAGCCCTGCACTCACCAGGAGATGGTCTCAGGCCAACTCTCCATCCCATTTTGGGGAAAAAATCTTATATCCCTCAGTTCATTTTGAAAAGAAACTCCACTTGTGTTAAAGAATAAAATGTGAAAAACAAAATAGGGACAGTATCAGAGAAGAATACAAGGTCTCTGTATAATATTTGTTTATGATGAAAGAAACCCAGAAAAAACCCAGATGGACACCGACAGCCGTGTACCAACGAGGCCGTACATGAGCCTCAGTTAAGGGGGAATCTGGAGGAGGGTGTTAGCAGCACGTGTAACTAACAGCCCTACGTACAGAATAAAAATGGGCGAAGCATATGAATAGGTACATCCCATGGGAAGAAATACAAAGGAAACAGTAAACTCCTTCACTTTTTGTGTTTTCCTCCAAAACTCCCCGGAGAAGCAGGACCAGGTGTCTCTGCGCACGGCCACCCGCGGGCCCTCTCGGCCTCTGCACTGGTGGCCCGCTCCATCCCCTCCGCCCACTGAGGGGGCCCTGCGCCCCCATGTTAGCCTTCACACCGCTCTCGCCCCCACCAGCTCTCCCTGTGCCTCTTCACCTCCTTTCCTCTCATCTGCAGATTTTATTTTTATTTATTCATTTTTGTTAGAGAGAGAGAGACAAGGAGAGAGAGAGTGAGAGAGAGCAGGGGAGGAACAGAGGGAGAGGAACCCCAAGCAGACTCTGTGCTGTCAGCGTAGAGCCCAACACGGGGCTCGAACCCACAAACTGTAAGATCATGACCTGAACTGAAATCACGAGTTGCACACTTAACCAACTGAACCACCCAGAGGCCCCTATTTTTGCTTTTGTAAATAAGAAAAAGGTTGGTTTCAAAAGGCACCTGCAGTGTATAATGGGCTCCTCAGCCCCTGCTCAGGCCCCGGGTCTGCCCGGGACACCACTCCCCCCCACCCTCCGTGCCTGGGCCAGGAGGAGCCTGTGCAGCCCAAGCTGGGCCCGTCACAACCCTT
This sequence comes from Hyaena hyaena, assembly GCF_003009895.1. NCBI lineage: Eukaryota > Metazoa > Chordata > Mammalia > Carnivora > Hyaenidae > Hyaena > Hyaena hyaena. The sequence goes on from NW_024080633.1 coordinate 10,434,679, forward strand.
CCCTGGAAGTTTTGGGACCTGGAACAGAGGAGGAGGGGGCACGCCCAGAGCTGCCCTGGCTCCCTGCTGCGAGAGGGCTCCGCGGCGTGTTTGGGGCAGCACGGCCGGACCCGGGCACTTGGCTGCCCCCCCCGCCCTCCCTGAGCTGTCTCCCCTGCCCTCCCGTCCTGCCCGGGCTCCGGAGCAGGCTTTCTGTCACCTGCGGCCACGGCACCCCGGCTGACACACACCCTCACCCGAGGCTCCTGCGGGGGTGGGTTTGTGCCCCACCACGGCCCGGTGGCCCCCCTCCCCCCCCAGACAGCTTGGTGGGGGGCTGAGCTCTGTGAGCCACCAGAACAGACTGGTGGTGCCGGGCAGGCCCAGGTGTCAGCCCGACGGGGACGCGGTCCCGGAAGGGACGGTCTCTAAGGCCACGTGCATCTCCCGCTCTGATAACGGGCATGAGACTCACCCAGGCTTCCCTGCGGGGCCCAGGACAGCTTCGTGCAAGACCAATCTGGTCCTGTCACTGCCGCCTGAGATAAAGGCCCCTTCACTGTCGCTCCGGAGCTGCGGCCCATCATGTGCACGCCAAGTTGCCTCCACCTGGAACATTCTGCCAGCAAGCTCTGTGCGGCCTCCCTGCCCTGCCCTCCTGGGGTCCGGGAGAGGCCTCCCCCTGCACCCCCACGGCGGCCCGAGTGCAGCTGCTCACGGCTTCTCCAGGAGCGCGGGCACCTCTTGACACCCCCGTTGTGTCCTGGGGAACAGATTATCCGGAACCCACATACCGGGCTCTGTCGGGATGGCTTTGCTGTGTTTGCTGTTGAGTGAGTGGCTGACGGAACAGACCGCCATCCCCGCCCACAGAGGAAACCCCACCCCTTCTCCGCCTGTCCATCAAACATTCCCCGACGCACCCCGACCCCCAGGGGCGCTAGCAGAGGCCGAGGCACCAGGGCTGGGAGGGTGTGCCTGGGGGTGGGGTCACCCTTCCTCTGGGCTCCCTGGACCCCCCTTTGCCCTCCTTGTAGCTCAGTGGGTCCCCTGGGGGCACCCCACCCCCCTCGGTCTTGTCCCCGTGAGCACCTGCCCAGTCTGCCCCGGCCGTCTCACCCGCCCCGGCAGGACGTGTCCAGAGGGCGGCTCTGAGCCCCGGTGAGGACAGAGGGACGGCTGTGGGTGGTGAGGGGCCCCCTCCCCGCCCCCCCGGATGCCTGGGCCCCCGAGACACAGGGGCGGCACAGAAGCCTGGAAGCAGGAGCGCGGGGGCCCCGGCCCAGCCCCACCTGCCTCCTCTGCTGGGGGAGGTTACCCACTCCTGACGGGCGAGCGGCCTCGCGCCGCATCCGGCCGGTGCCCGTGCGGGGCTCCCGTGGCGCTGGAGGCCCGAGGCGGGTGTGAGGGGGCGCGGCACCTGCCCACTGCGCCCGGCGTCCCCCCAGAGCCTGGCCCCGGGCCCCAGACCGTGTCCCCAGACCCCAGAGCCTGATCCCAGAACGCAGACCCTGCTCCTGACATTCAGATTCTGGACGCAGCCCTGCCCTCGCCGGCGGGGCCGCGGAGGTGGTGAGGCGGGGGGTCAGGAGAGCTGGACAGGTCTGGGTGCAAGGGCAGCGGGGGGCCCCAGCGGTGGGGTGGGGGGCACGGGCTGGGGGGACTTGCCTGGGGAGCGGGCCGAGGAGCAGAGGCGGGGCGAGATTTCTCTGCTCTCGGGCTGTGTGACTGCTCACGGCCCTGCCGGGGACTCTGATTTCTGCCTGTTGACGTCATGATTTACTCCTGGGAGAATAAACATTTGGGATTGTTTGCTGAGACTACGCAGATCCCGTGCCCCACCCCGGCTCTGGCCTCCAGAGTGGGACCCGTGAGGTGTCCGAGCCTCAGTCTCCCCGGGGACATGGGCACCCACCCCACTCGCCTCCTAACGGCACGTGACACAGCCAGGCGGGAGCTCGGGGCCACCCGGATCGCATGGGTCCCCTCGTCTGGAAACAGACCCACCGGCAACCCCCGGAACCTTCCTGGGCCCGAGGCGGCGGTGTCAGGGCGGGGCTGCGTGGAGCCAGGCCTGGTCCGCGGGTGGAGGCCCCAGGCCATCGGGAGGCCGGCAGGAGCAGAGACGGGGAGAAGGGGACAGACGGCCGTCCTGCCCACCGGGCTCTGCTCTGTCCCCCGGGACGGGCCACCCTCTCGTCCCTCTGGCACCACGAAGGCTCGTTTTCATCTTCCGAGCTGAACTGTTCCTTCAGTTTTCTTGTGAGGAACGCACCTCACACAAGACATGCCCACGGCCCACGTCAGGCGTCAGGGGCCAGGACAGGCCCTCTCCAGCACATCCACCCCGCAGCCGAGGTCCGCTCTGTGAGCCGGTCCCTGACCCTGACCCGGTCCGGGCCAGCGCAGCACGCCGTCCCATGGGCATTTGGGGAGGGGCCTCGGGGGCGCCAGCCATGTGGCCTAGAGGGTCTGAGGGGGCGGCTGCCGGCCTCCTGCAGCTCTCCCCCACCCGGTCCCCGTCCCCAGAGGCCAACGGAGGCTCAGGGTAGGGAGGGGGGGACACGGGGTCAGAGCCCGACGTGCACAGCAAGGAGGATTCCGAGTCAGAGCCAGAAAATCCTGTCGCGGGGGTCGGGCAGGTCACACTGCTCTCCCCTCCCAACCTCGATGGTGAGGGCAGGACACCTGCCCCGCCCCGGCCGCACGGACACAGCGGGCCCAGCTTTCCCCTGGGGACCTCAGGGCCAGGCCCCGGCAGCCGGCAGGGCGGGGTGGGAAGACCCCGAGCCTCGGCAGCTGCGGCATTTGCGTGATTCCGCGAGGCCGTGAGGCTCAGGGTCCAGTTCAGCAAGTGCCCTTTCCGTGTAGACACCGATTCACACAGCAGTGGCTCAGCCCCTAATCCACGGTAGCCGGGAGCCCAAGGCACGACCCCTGGATGTGCAGCCCCCGCGGCCGTGTCCAAGGGCCTTGTGGCCGGGACCCCGATCCCAGAAAGGAGCCTGGGAACCTTTGCTCCCATCAAGTGCTCGGGAAGACCCAGAAATCCAGCCCTGGGACTCCCGGTCAGAGCTGCCCCTGGTTCCTGCCCCCAAACACCTCCACCGCGTGGCCACGGCTCCCGTGGCCTTCCAGGGCTGTGTCCACAGCCGTGCTGTGCGCAGAGCGCCAATGGGCCGCAGCTCCCCCCGAGGGTCGCCCCCAGGCCTCCGCCGCCACACCTGCTCACCAGCCCCGCGTGGCTGCCCTCGGTGGCTGCATCGGTCAGCTTGCAAGCCGAGGCCCAGAGAGGGGTAGCAGCTCACCTGGTGTGCACAGCATGTAGGCAGTGGGCTGGGTCGCACCCAGGCTCCTGAGCAAAGGTCACTCAGAAGCAGGCACGGTCCAAACGGTGGAATCTGACTCAGCTGGAGAAAGGACTGTGGTCCCCATTCCTGCCACCACGCCGGCGAGTCCCAAACCCATCACGCTGCCTGGACGCCACACACACACCTCCTGTTGCCGGGTCCCTCTTATCGAAGTGTCCAGAAGAGGCAAATTCACAGGCAGAAGGCAGATCACTCGCTTCCGGCGGGGGGGGGGGGGGGGCTGCCAAGCGGTACGCGGCGTCTATTAGGGGGATGGAAATGTTCTAGAATTAGGTGGTGGGGGTGGCTGCACAGCACTGCAAATGCGTTAAAAACCACCGGCTCGGACGTGTCCAGCGGGTGAATTGCAGGCTCTGAGTTGTCTCAAGAAAAAACTGTTTTAAAATCCACGCAGACCCGGGGCCGAAGCACCTCGTGAGCCGCGGCATCACCCGCCTGCCCCAGGGCACAGGCCCGCGTCTGCGGGGCTCCCGTGAGGCAGTCGGGGCGCAGGGAGCCCCAGAGGCTGCAGCGGCGGGGCCCGCTGAGAGGGAAGGCCCCAGAGCAGGCCGCGGGGGGAAGACCTAAAATAATTCTAAGAACCTGAAACCCTGGGGGAGAAGTGGGGGTGGCGTGGTCTCCTCAAATGGGGAACTCCTGGTGCAGGGAAGGAGAAGTCTTTTCTGGGGGGTGGGGTGACGCCCAGCAGGGGAGGGCGGGGGCGGGGGAGGAGGGCCAGCCTCCCACGCAGACACACTCAAGGTCAAGGGCCCTGGGCCCATGCGCCTGCCCGACGGGGAGACTGAGGCCGCTGTGGAGCATGGGCCCAGCGTGTCCGGGTCCGAGTTCTGCCCACCGTGTGGACTCCCGTCCGAGCGCCCACCCCGGGCCCGGCCGCCCCGGGCTGAGGGCCCAGGCTGAGCCGGGCACCATCCGGGGCTGGGGGTCGGGCGAACGGCCCTGTTCCAGCAGACGGGGGTGGGCCCACCCCCTTTCCACTGACAAAGGGGCTGGGTTACTTGAAGCCACTCTGGGGCAGGCTCTGTGCCCAGTGCCAAGGGCGCTGACCTGTGGGACCAACACGGCCCCACCCTGACAGATGTCACTGGACCATCACACGAATAGCAGCTGTGACACTGACAGGCTTTGGGGAACGGGGGCGCCTCTCCACCGCGGGCACACGGTCAGAGCCAGGCCCGCGCGGGAGGCCAGGCCAGGAAGGAGTGTGGGCTCCCCGGGGAGGGCTGGGGGCTGTCGTGGGGGCCTGGCGGTCTGGGGGGCGGGGATGGGACAGGGGCCAGAGGTGGCACGGGCGTGCCGTTCCTCTTAAGCTCAGGCATAGGAGAGAATGTTCTAGAAGCAAATTAGCAGGATGCGGGGATAGTCAGAGAGGCCGGAGGACCGGAGAGCAGGGGGGAGGGAAACCGGGCGAAGGGGAGAGAGTGAGGAGAGAAGAGCGTGAGGGAAGTGCTGGTTTCCGGGCCCCTCGACGAAGGGCTGCTCTCTGTTTAAAACTTCCGAGGAGGAGGGACCTGTTGACCCTCCGATGATGTTCAGCAGAACCCTTCGCGGACGAGCTCGGGGCCCCAGTCACTGCTCGCGCCGCCTGTGCCCTCCGGAGGCCCTTCAGACACAAGAGGTGTCGTGATGCTGCCACAGCGGGGGGGCCGAGGGCAGCGTGCCCCCCCCATCCTCCGGGGTCCTGAGGACGGCCAGGTGGACGGCCATAGGGCCACCTGCGGCCGGACCTCGTGGGCCCACAGCAGGTCGATGGGGCCCCGGGTCAGAGGCTGCTTGCAGACAGCGGAGAAGGTGTGAAATTAGAAGCCAGACGTCCTGGTTTGGGAGGGAGCCTCAGAGACGCGACAGGAGCCCTGTCTGCTGAGCGAGGCTTCTACAAAAGCCCCGGTTTTCCTTAAGAAAAGGGGCTGGCCCAGTTTTTCTCTCTTCCTCTTTCTTCCTTCTCGGAAGACAGATGTGATGCTCGGAGGTGGTGCAGCCACTTTGCAGCCCGGAAGCCACGAGTGAGCGGACGGTCGAACCCAAAGAGCAAACGCGCCTTGGTCCCAGCGGTGGCATTTTGGGACGGCTGGAGCCCGTGCCCCTGGGCTCTCGCCGCGGGGACAGAAAGAGCAGCCTGGTGTCTGCTCCCATCAGGCTCTCTGCCTTTGCAGTCGCACGCGACCCTACTGGACACAGGCCTCAAGTCCTTCATGGACAAGGTTGCCGGATTTAGGAAATAAAAATACAGGGGGCCCGGTTGGATTTGGACTGCAGATTAATGATGAATAATTTTTAGCATGAATGTATCCCAGCCAGTATTTGGGACATGCTCGTATTCAGCCGTTTATCTGACGTCTGACTTCCAGCCTCAGCTCTATCCGCGGATGAGGGAGGGTCAGGAGCGACGCTGTGAGTTGTGTGGCGTCTTCTGAGCAGGCGGGTGTAGGCTGCTGTGCTCTGGCCTCCGGGGCCGCCCGCACATCCTTCTACGTGTGTGTCTCCAGCACCTTCTCCAGCCTGTGAGGACGGGGGTGCAGGGAAGACCCAGAAGGGCCACACGACTCACGGCCGAGGACTGAGGACAGAGACGCGCCGGAAGGAGGGTGAGTGGTGGAAGATTCCAAAATTTGACACTTTAATTGCGTTTGACGGACATGTCAGTCATCCATGGACTGCGCAGGTGGCCGTCCCCAGGGGTCGTGGGGACAGCCGCCCCGGGACTTGAAGGCCGTGGGCTTTGAGTCCGCTCCGTTTGCCCGGGCCCCGCAGAAGCACCGTGCTGAGGGGTCGCCGGGGGCTGGTCCGCACGCGGCGGGGAGGTGCTGGGGAGCCTGGCCTTGCCCGCCACCAGCACTGGCAGGACACCCGGCCCAGGGGGGCGGGCTGCAGCCCAGGCCAGTCAGGGGGGCCCAAGGTCCGCTCGAGAACCACATTCCCAAGAGCGATGTTCACTGAGCCCCGCGGAGCGCCCACACACTCGGGCTCTCTCTTGGCCCTGGGGCCACTCAGCACCCCCCCCACACCCGCCCTGCACAGAAGCCTGATGTGATGACGGGAGGGTGTCCCTCGTGCCCTGCACCCAGGGAGGGTCACAGCACCAATGCCCTGCCCAATTTCTCCCACGGGTGGGGCTTGCTCTGGCTTGTCCTGAAGGTAAACTCTGGGGCACACCCCCCATGACACACATCTGTGCCCCCTGTGGTCTGCAGAGGAGGTAAGGAAAGGAGCCCTGGTGCCCCGAGGCCGAGGCAGGACGCTGGCTGGGCACCCCCCGCCCCCCGGCCCCGCCCCAGCAAGCCTGGAGGTGAGGCCAGGTGCAGGCCTGGGGCTGGAGGGAGACATGTGGCCCCAGGCCCTGGCTGCAGGGGTGGGACACAGGTGCCCGGGAGCAGGGCGGAGCTTCCGTGCTCCGTGGGACACGGACCGGAGGAGTCCACGGGAGCCCCAAGGCCTGGATGGAGTGCCCATCTTTCGCCACGTTCTCATCTTTCCTTTAAAGAAAATGAAAATTAAAAAAAATTTTTTTGTAAGCATGTATTCATTTTTGGGAGACAGAGAGAGACAGAGCGTGAGCAGGGGAGGGGCAGAGAGAGGGAGACACAGGATCAGAAGCAGCTCCAGGCTCCGAGCTGTCAGCACAGAGCCCGACGCGGGGCTCGAACCCACGAACCGTGAGATCACGTCCTGAGCCGAAGTCAGGTGCTCGACTGGCGCCCCTGGGTTATTTGTATTGTGGTAAAAGACACATTTACCCATGAGAGTTGCCCATTTTAACTGTTTTGAAAGGAACGACTCAGCGGCCGTGGCGTCCTGACAGCGCGCACAGCCGCCACCACGTGGCTTCAGGACGCTCTCACCCCGGCGGGAGGGACCTGTCCTCGTCAACCATCATCCCGTTGTCTCCCCTTCCCCCAGCGACAGGAACCCACTTCCTGTCTCTCTGGGTTTGCTGTGCCCTGTGTCACACGCACGGGGTCACTCGGGGTGACGCGTGTGTGTCTGCCTCCTCGCGCTCAGTGTCCGGTGTCCAGGGCACACCCAGCCCCGGACGCTCTGCCGACTCGGACCCCCTCTCTGTCCATGCTTCTGGAGCACCGTCCTGGCTCTGCCCCGGTGAGAGCTGCCCCCATGGACTCCGGCACAGGTGGGGGCGGACAGGGAGGGGCAGCCTGGGGTCGAGGCCCGGCCCGGCCACAGAAGCCGTGAGCCTCCCCATCTCTCGGACCTCCCGTCCCCTCACATGAAGGGGGGACGCCGTGGGAGGAGGGTTGTTGGCCTGCAGGGGTCTCCTCAGAAAGAAGAGGGATCTGACCTCCAGGGAAAAGAAACGGAGAGCTTTCGGGCCCCCAAGCCCTGCCCTGTGCCACAGGGTCTATAACTGGGGTCTTCAAAACCCACATGCACACGATGCAACTTCCCAGGCTCGCGGACAAGGTAGCTTAACGGAATCCATGAGTCCTCAGGTTCCGCTTTGTTCCGGCAAGAACTCGGGCCAGTGGTCTGCACGTTGTCCTGGGGCACCTCACCTCTCCTGGTCACGTGGTCGCACCTCGCACCTCCCCCGCAGGTGGGTCTGGCCAACGGCTTCATCTCAGGGCATAAAACCCAGCAAGGCTCCCTGCTACCGACCTTCCTCTGGTGGCAACGGACGTCCAGCCTGTGTACGGCCGTGGGAGGACCCCGCCGTCGTGGCGCCGAGCCAGGCTGTCAAGGTCAGTGGCCCTGAGGGTGTGTGCCTTTGCTGACTTTCTGTTTTGCCCCTTGGATCCCAGACTCTAAGTTAGGTGCTAACCTGTAGACAATTGACAAGTTGCAAACTATTTTTGTCTGGTAGACAAGATTGTGCTTTATGCTCAGTCGGCTGTGGTGTCTTACGTGACATTCTGTTTTCACGGGATTTGAAACTGCCCATGTTCTCCCTGGGGTCGCCTTTGACATCCATCCATCCCTATCCGTCCGTCTTTCCATCTGCCGTCTGTCAGCCCTCAATCATCCATCCATCCATCCCACCATCCATCACCCATCCGTCCACTGTCTATTCATCCACTCATCCACCCACCCACCCACACATCCATCCAACCATCCATCACCCATCCATCCATTTATCCACTATCCATCCATCCACTGATTCACCCATCTATCACCCATCCACCCATCCATCCACCCATCTATCCATCTTTCACCCATCCATCCACCATCCATCACCCACTCATCCACCCATCCACCCATCCATCCACTGTCCATCTACCCATTCATCCATCCATCCACTTATCCATCCATCCACCCATCCATTATGCATCCACCCATCCGTCACCCATCCATTCATCCAGTATCCATGCATCTACTCATCTACCCATCCGCCCACCTATCCATCCGCTATCCATCCACCCATCCATCCATTCTCTGTCCATTCATCCATCAGTCCATCCATCCATCCACTCACCCATCTATCCAGCTGTCCATTTATATCAGAATTAGAGTTTCAAAATGGGACAGTTGGGTCATTTAATACTGTGCTTGTTTGAAAAAAAAGCTGACAAGTATGAGTCTGGGTGGAGTGGTCCCAGCCCTGCCAATGTGCTTTTGTGCTGACATTTCCACTAATCGAGGGAGGTAAACCTGCAGCTTCTAAGTTTCCATGAAAATAGGTCCCTGGCACGTGTTCAGCATGAAATATGCAAGAAGGTAGACGACGTGACTTTTGACTGTTTAAACAACAACACTGAGAAGTTGGGAACGGGCATGTTGGCACCATTGTCAAAGCCACTGGCTCAGAGGGGTGATCTTGGCACAGTGCCCCCCAAAGCCTCCCTTCTGCCTCTGCCGCGTTGCTGTGTTTCTTGCCGAGTGGGGCGCACGCCTGCAGAGCGGAGGGTGTGTGGAGCAGGGGTGCCCTCTGAGTGCGCGCTTCCGTGGACCTCACACGCGTCCGCACGAGGCCGGGGAGCAGCGTTAAGACCCGCCCTTCTCGCAACCCCGTGGCCCGGCTGTGGGAGGCAGCTGGCCGTCACCTTTGCAAACCTCTCTGGTGGCCATGAGGCCATTATCCACCGAAACAGAAGCAGCCCACGGGTCTGATGAGACCGAACTGGGTAAGGTTGCTTTGTGAGAAGCATCACGTTAAAGGGAACTTGTTTTTTTTTCAAGACCGCTTAGGAGGCCGGCAGGCAGAAAGTGACGAAAACAAACAAACCCACCCTGACACACCGGCTTGGAGAACAGCCCCCGGCGTCCAGCGTGGGGCAGGTCCTTCCGTTACCGAGGACGCCACGCCGCCTCAGTGCCCCGGGGCTCAGGGGGGAGGCCACGCTCCCTGTGCCGACACAGAAGATGAAGGGACATCGCTCCCCTAAGAGCCTGGCCCCCAGCAGTGCTGCTCTGAGCACCACCACAGTCTGTCAGGACACCCCTGCCTGAGCACCCAGGGCCTTTGCCGCTGCTCGGGGTGCCCACTCCACGGGTTAGCGTGGCTCCCCCAGCCTGAGCCACAGCCCCCGCGTCAGCGCAGCGGGCTGGTGTGGGGGTGCGGGGGGCGCAGCCAGCAAACGGGCAGATGCAGAAACCCCCGCGGGCCCCTTCCTTCTGGCGCCGAAGCATCCCCCTACCCTGGCAGCTCAGAACCCTGGATCTTGCTTCCGAGAGTGGAGCGGGTCATACGCGGGTCTCACGCGGGTCTCACGCGGTCACACCGCTCACCGGCCTGGGGACGCCAGGGCCCTCCACCAGCCGACTTTCCGGTCACAGGCTCGCGGCCCCAGGCACGGCAGGTTCGCCCGTGTCCTTGCGGGAGCAGGGGGGTGGCTCCAGTGGGGAAGGGGTGCGGGGCAAGAACGGGCCACGCGCCTTCTCTGCTCCCACGCGGACTCCCCACGGCCTCCCCTGGGCTGCCCGCTGAGCCTGCGTGCAGAAAGGATTGGACCCGATTGGCCGAGGCACCCCCTGCGCCCTGGCTCCGGCCTCACCCCTCTGGCCCCAGGAGCCACGGCCACCGGCAGCCTCCAGAAACATCCACGGCACTGCTGGACACTGGACACTTCAACTGTAGGAAAGGCCTTTACCCACTGGGGCTGGGAGGGCGTTCCTCCCGCCCCCCCCCCCCCCCCCGGCCCAGCCCCGGGCTAGAGGCGGCGCGACCAGCCACCTGCACCGGCGTCACCTCATCGTGGAGGGGAAACTGGGAAAGAATATACACAACATGATACTTTTATGTAACAATTTAAAATACCAAAAATCTTAGTGTATCCGGGAAGGACACACCGATAAACGAGTCCCTTGGGTGGCTCCTGCCTCCAGGCACTAAGTGCTGGTGCGATATTGGCCCATTTTACAGAGGAGGGAGCGGGAAGGTGGTTGGGGTCCAGCAGCTCGGTCCAGACCCCACAGGGATTCGGTCCTGGCCCTAAACAGCTGGTGGCTGGGCAGCGAATCTGTAAGGATTCATTTTTACGAAGAGCGAAGGTGCAGGGCGCCTCCCCGTCTGCTCCCGGTGACCAGGCCCCTCCAGTGCGTGTGAATTACGGGGGGGGGGGGTGGGCTCAGAGAAGGTATGAGAAAGCAGGAGTAGGGGAGGCCTGGGTCCCCTCCCCCGGGCGCTGCACAGAAGACACTCCGCGTTCTGGCCGCTGGAGGAAAGCGTTTCAAAGAAACTGGTGAAATCGGCTTTAATGCTGTTCTGCTAAGTCTGATCTACCTGAAACATTCTCATTTTCACAAGTATTCAAAGTCGAAAGCTATTAAGGTATTGGGCGCCCTATTTTTGCACAGACTTTGAAACCCCGCCCCAGGGTGGCCGCGGTTGGGCTGGGGGCCGGGCCCACCTCGGCCTGTTGGGGGTGCACTGAGGCCCAGAGGGGCCCCGTGGTGGGAGGCCCCGGTGTCCCGGGCCGCAGCTGTGTCTGGGTGGCCCCAGGGAGGGAGGGAAGCACCTGGCAGTTTCGGTTTCCGACAGGAAGCTGCCTGCTCCGGTCTCCTCGCCCAGCTGCACCCTCTGTCTCTCGAAGCCCCTGGTGGCGGCCCCGCCTGGAGAGCCCCCCGTGGGGACGGCCCCTCCGTGAGACAAGGAAGCCTGGCTGAGGGGCCAGGGCCAGGCGGAGCCCCTCAGCCTCCTGGGCCCCACGGAACTTGGGAGTGTGATGCCCCCAGGGGCCATGAAGCCGGGGAGGGGCTCTGACTTGCATTTTCTCTCACCTGCTTGTCACCTGGTCCCAACCCTGGTGCAGAGATGCGTGGTGGGAGAGGGGCAGGAACAGGCTTCATATCTGTCTGCCCGTCTGTCTGTCTGTCTGTCCACGTGTCCAGGTCTGGCAGAACCATCCAGAAAGACCCTCCATTGAGGGCCCTGGGGAATACTTGGCGGACAGCGGGGGTGCGGTGCTGCCCAGAGATGCCGAGGAGCCAAACCGTCAGGTCTGGGCGCTGGGGTCCCGTGCCCTGGGGTGCCCGGCACAAACGGGGGGCTGGGGATCTTAGATCCCGCATCCTAGTCAGGGAGCTCAGCCATGAGGAAAGGCCAGAGGCCCAGCCCCAGAGCCCAGGGGCCCCCGTCTGAGGCCGCGTCAGGCTGGCCCTGTGGCCTGGGACCCCTGCTCACCGCAGTTTGCGGTGAGGGGCAGAGCCAGGTGGGGCCATGTGCAAGGCCCCCCCGCCCCTCCCGCTGGCCCTTCCTCCCCGTCTGCTCCCCCTGGTAGGGTCTGCGAGGTCGGGGCTTTCCACACACTCAAAATGCACCCCAACTTGGGAGGGAAGGAGGAAGCTCTGGGGGCCGCAGGGCGGGGTCAGCTCCCCAGTTCCTTCTCCACTGGCCTCTCTGTGCCGCCCCAAGTGGCCTTTGCAGGGAAGGGACTGCAGGGGTCACGGCCAGGCTGCCGGGAGGCGGTGAGCACGGGGAAGGGGCTGGGGAGGTGGGTCTGGACCCAGGGCTGGACGCCGGAGCCATCTCTCCCCAGTCCCCCGGCCTGCCCGAGGGCTGGCCGTCATCCCCAGGTCACAGGTGCAGACAGGCCTGCGGGATCAAGGGGTCACCAGGCCGCTGCCGCACAGCCGAGGGGCCGGAGTCCGAGAAGCCAGGCCACGCAGAGCCGAGCGCAGACCCTTGCCCAGTCCACGTCCTCGGAGCGGCCTCCTCCGAACCCTCCCGTCCCTCTCCGGGGCCCCCTCGCGAAACTGATCCGTCCCCGCGGTGTTTGTGAGGCCCCTCTGGCCCAGGGGAAGGGCACGGGCCGAGGGCACCACAGCCGAGGCCACGTCATTAGGGTAAGGACGCAGAGAGAGCTCCCCGGTGCTGGGCCTGGGCCCCTCTCTGCCGTCTGCCCGGTGTGTTCAGACCTACAAGCCCCTTTGTCCCTGTGTCCCCTCAAGGCTTCGCGCCCCACACTGCTTCCTCTCGGACAGACCCCTGTCCACACCCACCCCTCTGGGAGCCACACCAGAGGTCTACACCTGTCTTACACCCTCAGCTGCAGGAGCGGCCGGCAGAACACCGAACACTTTGGTGGGCAGCAGTCAGCCCCGGGCCAAGGTCAGCCCCGGGCCAAGGTCAGCCCCGGGCCAAGGTCAGCACTCTCAGAGGGTTTCATAGCAGCAGCAGCAGCAGCAGAGGGGGCTTTGCGAGGGCCCGGGGTGGGAGGCGGCACTGCCAGCATCAGCTGGGACTCATGTGACCCAGGTGCCAGCTGTGGGGCACCAGGCAGCACCTGCCTTGGGCTCCGTACGTGGCGCGCAGACCCCACTGCAGGCTCTGAGAGGGTCCGGCCGGGGGCGAGGGCTGCTGGGTGAAGCTCGCGCACTGGGAGCAGCAGAGGCAAAGGGGACCCCTCTCTCGAGGTCCCCGTCGGGAGGGCCTGCTGGGATGTGCTGTGTGACCTCGGGCGGGCTTTCTGACCTCTCTGATTTGCGTCCTCATCTTACAATCAGGCTGATGACGCCTCGAAGGATGGCCGGGAAGCCGCACCCCAGGCCAGGAAGGCGTCTGGCCTGCATTTGCCCCTCCTGCCCCCGCCCCGCCCCGCCCACGGCCTGGGGAACAATAGCAGAGCCCTGCTTCTCTGTCCCCGGGCATGTCCCCGACCCTGTTCGCAGGGCCTGCCGCCGCCAGGGCAACCGTGAGCGGTGCCCCCGGAGGGTCTGCCCACCTTCTCCCAGACGCCAGGCCCAGTTGGTGAGCCCCGAGGGGGCCACACCTGACCCTGCTGACCCACCAGCTCCATGGTGGGGGAAGGGGTGTGCACACGTGGAGGCCTCTGACCGGGGCGGGGGCCCTGTGGCTCCTGCCGCCGGGCACTGTCCACACCGAGACGCCTCAGGCTGCCTCGGGGACGCCCCCTGGCAGGAGAGGCCGTCAGGGTCCAGCAGGGACCACCATGTCCTTGTCCCCACTGCCTGGCAGTGAGCTGAGGCCCACGTGGACACACTTCCGGGAGATTCCATAGCTAGTCATCTGCGCCCGCCTGGGACTCCGCTCCGGGTTCTGAGATGGCCCCCAAATCTGGAGGACTTGACCTTGCCAGGCTGGGGACTGGAGGTGGACTCAGCTGAGGGGCACTCAGAGGGGCCCCGGAGGCCCTCCAAGGCCTCAGCCAAAGCAGCGCTCTCAGCCCCTACGCCGCCCTCCGGTGCAGACGCCTGGCGGCCACCTTGGGGAGGAGGGGGAGGGACAGGGCCTCACCCGGAGTCACTGGGGTGCCAAGCGACCATCTCCGGGAGGCCTGGCCACCATGTGCCCCTAATAACCGGCCACAGGGACCCCCTGCAAGTGACCCTGCCCCTGAACTCTTCCCCTTAGGGGCCGAAGGGTCAGCCCCCAGGTCCACCTCTGGGCCCTGGCCCTGCCTGCCGACCTCGGGCAAGTCACCCTCTGTGTCTTGGCCTCAGTTCCGTGTAGGACAGATCAAGGGTCCGACACAGACGCCCCCCAGCCCCTGTGGTGGCGTCAGCAGCCACACGCCGCATGGGGGGTGGTCATCTCCTCTGAGCGTGGGGTGGATTCACTCCCACCACGTGCTGGGCGCCCCGTGAGCCCGCACCGCTGCGGGCACCGAGGATGACAGTGAGCAGAGAGCAGAGCCCGTGGGCCGGTGCTATGGGGGCAATAGATGACACATAAATGTGGGGACCCAGAAACACGTTTGCTGTTAGAATCATAAACGGGAAGGGGAGGATGCAGCAGGAAAGAGGGGATGAGGGGGGAGCAGGGCAGACGCCTGAGGGAAGGTCTCAAGGCAGGACCGGCGCGTGCAAAGGCCCAGGGGCTGGAAGGGCGAGGGTGAGGGTGGAAACTGGCCAAGGGGGAGAAGCCCCGGGGGGCAGGCGTGCTGTGACCCCACGCGGTGCGTCACAGGCCCACTCCTGCAAGTGACAGAGGCAAAGCGGGCCCGTAAAGCACCCCGAGAAGCCGCACGGACGCCCACCTGCACCCGCGGCGGCTGTCTCGGGGCCCTCAGGCCGTGGCCGTGGCCGTGGCGTCGTAATCACTAGTGCCCAGTGCTCTCCAGCCTCGGGTGCAGAGCAGTCAGTGTGAGTCAGTGTGAGACACGGAGTCCAGTCCACGGCCCTGCGGCCCCGTGGCCGCGAGTGAGGCCCCTCTTGTCCCTGGAGCCGCCCCTCCCTCGGCTGAGGCCTCGTCCAGAGCGGACGGCGCTGGGAAGGAACGCGGATGGCGGGTCCTGGCTTAGCGGACACCAGCTCCGGCCTCTCCCCGGGGCCGCGCTTCCTGGCTGCGCCTCCCATGATCAGCTGTAGTCACGGAAGTGAAAGTGTGAGAAAGCCCCACACAGCCGGCTGCTGCGTCGGGCTAACACGGACGCCTCTCTTTTCTGTCAAGATACCTCGAGAAGTGAAAGCCTTCTTTGCCTCCTCCAGCTGCCCCCCTTGGGACCACTTCCTCCAGGAAGCTGGCCTGGATTGCACCCACCCTGCAGCTCTGTCTTGCTAGGCTCAGATTCGGGGTTCAGTGGACCGGGAGGACACGGCTGGTTGGTGTCCTCCTGCTGGCCCGTCTCGGGAGGCTTGTGGCACGGGGACCGCACGGGGAGGGGACAGACACGTTCAGCAGAAACCAAGGGCCCCAGGGACAACACACCCCCACTACCGGGGGAGGAGGGATCCTGGCTTTTCCCAGGAAGCAGAATCTTTCCTCCACGGGCTCCTCTGCGTCCTGACACAGGCTCCGGGACGGGGACTCTGCCCTGGAGCCAGGCTTCCTGAGCGCATCCAGAGCTCCCGGGTGCCCAGAGGCCCCTTTATTAAAGGTCATCAGATCGCCCTGGCTCCATCTGTCTGTCTGTCCGTGGTGCTGCCGGCTTCCCACTGGGCTGTGGCCCTGGGACCGGCTTCCCTCCCTGGACGGGCCCTGCCCGCATCCATCTGTAGGGTCAGCAGAGCCAGGCTCGGCCCCACCTCTGCCCTGGCCTGCTGTGCCCCTGGGAACCCTGGGATCTTCTTCTGTGATGGGGGTGTCGGTGACATGCGGGCTCGCAGGCCCCGAGTCACGATCCTGACACGGGGACCCCAGCCCCGTGTGTTCCAGACCAGAACAGGAGGCAGGAGAAGGTGGGGTGAGATCTGTCACCTCAGGTCCTGGGGGCCCGAGCGAAGGGAAAAGCCCCTGCAGCGTGTGAGCAAAGCAGGGCGCGAAAGCCACCCTGCACTCGGCGACGGTGCAGACGAGATCCAACGGCAAAGTTGCTAACGGTACTTTGCACACGGACGCAGACGGATGGTCACAGCCGCGTCACGGGTCAGGCGGTCACCGGGAGGCTCAGCCCTCAGCCCTCATGGCACAGAGGGGCCTTCATGCACAGTCCGACCCGACGCCCTGAGCTCCCCGGGCACAGCTACCTCATGGTCCCCGCAAGCTGGGCCGGGGGCCGCGGCGGAGTGACAGGACGGATGGTGGGGGCTCGGGGCCGAGAAGGGGTGCGGCCACGCCCTGACCGTGGGCTGTGACAGAGATGCGCCCCTTTCCCCAAGCTGCTGCCCGGGTGCAGATGGGACCATTGTGAGTCTGGTCACCTGGATGGGGGGCCCTGAATCCAATGACGTGTCCTTATAAGAAAGGGGGGGACGCAGGGACACGGGAGAAGCCATGTGAAGACAGGGGCCGAGGCGGGAGCCAGGGCCGGAGGAGGGCCTCGGCCCCGCCCACACCTTGATTTTGGGCTGAGGCTCCAGACCTGGGGGCAGACGGATTTCTATTCCAAGCCGGCCAGTCAGCGGTCCCGGGAAGGGCATGCAGGGGGGAGCCCGTGGCCGAGGAGCAGCGGGAGGGGGCGAGAGGGCGGGGAGGAGAAGCCCGGCCACGTGCTGACAGCCGTGGCCTCCGGACTCACCCCGCCCTGGACCAGGCGGCCCACGGCTGGGCTCCGCCAGCCTCCAGGCTCAGGACGGCCCTTTCTGTGGGACCTCGCCCACACCTGCTAACGCCCCAGCCTGCGTTTGCTTGGACGCCTCCAGGGATGGGATGCTCATTATCTCCCTGGACACACGAAAGCTGAACTCCGCCACCTGGACCCCAGTTCTCCCTCTCTGGTGACCCTGGAACTGGCCGGACTCAGTTTCCCCCCAAGGGGAGGTCACATTGAGATACCCTCCGGCCGCCTCTGCTTCAGGCTAAATCGGACTGATTTGGTGCTTCTGCCCCGGGCCTCCTCTGCCAGGGGTGCTGGCTCCCGTCTCCGGTTTCTGTCCCGGGTGCGGCAACGTGACCTGCAGTCCCCCGTCTGCAAAGTGGCCTTGTTGGAACAGGTGACTGCACACACAGTAGGCGCCTAATAAATCTGAGCGGGGTAAACACTCCTTTGTCGGGAGCCACTCTTTGCCACTGCGCAGTCAGGTCTCCCCTCCCCGAGCGGGTCCACCACACTGCGGGGTCACCTGGGGTCCTGACCGACCCGGTCCTCAGCCACAGAGGGCCGCTGAGGGTGCCGGGCTCCCAGCGAGGCTGCTCGGCACCTGCCCGGGGCCTGCAAGGGTGGGGCCACCAGAGGGGCCACGCCGTCTGCCCGACCTCGGGGCCCGCCCCCTGCCAAGCAGGACAGCCAGGGCCACCTCAGAGGTGTCCGCTCTCAGACAAGGCTCCACTCCCCCACTTCAGAAGGTATCACCTACCGCTGTTCTTCCCATACTTTAGAGCCACTGAACATATTCTGGGGTCTGCACGGTGGAGCCGAGCTCCCCACAGGCCGTCCTAGACCCCAAGATCCCAGACACCCAAGAGCTCCCCCAGCCGGCCCGCTGCTCTCCCGGAGGGTCCCCCCAGCACTGCGGAGCCACGGGGGGCCGGGGTGGCTGAGGGGCAGGGCCGTGCTGCGGGGCCGCGGGGAAGAGAAGACGGCTGCGAGCTGGTGAAGCCAGAGTAGCCTGTGCCCACGTGCGCCCCCAGCCCACTGCACCTGCCCAGATGCCTCTGCCCTGGGGCCCCAGCGAGCAGTGAGCTTGGCCTGCACGGTGACCGCAGGTCGGTAAACTGCTGGAGACGATCGGCCCCGGGGGCCCACGGCCCAGCCAGCACCGTGGTGGGGTTGCCACCTCCCAGCTTCAAACTCCGGCCTCGCGCCAGCGCCCCCGCCCCGTCCAGACACAACACAGACCGCGTGCCATCTGTGCTCTCCCCCCGAGGCCTCGGGACAGGGGACAGGACAGGCTTGGCCCACAAGGAAGCCAAGGCGCAGGTGAGGACGCGGCGGGGGGCGGGCGGTGGGGGGGCCGCCCCGGGAAGGGAGGGCTGTGCGGTGCCATCAGGAACTTGACCAGCCTGAGGGGCAGGGTGGCCGTGTCCCGGGGGCCAGCAAGCTGCCCCGCCCAGCAGGCATCGTGGAGTCCCCCACGTGCGAGATGTCCCCCTCCCCACCGCGCCTCAAGGCGGGCTCCTCCACACCTGGGTTCAGGTGCCCTCGGGGCCTGCATGGCAGCCGGTGGGGGAAAGCGGCCTCCGTAGAGGTGGCAGGGACGCCCCTGGGTCGGGGTGCCGGGCACCAGCGCTCTAGCAGTGGGGCCTGGGGCCGTGAGCTCTGGAAGTTTCCAAAGGCTCCTCAGAGTGTGGCCACGTGGCGCGGGCTGGAGAGTGGGGTCACCTGCTCACGGCTGTGCCCCCCCCCATCTTGGGATGAGCCAGGGGCTCTGTGGTGGGGGCCACGGGGGTCGGGGAGGCCTCCCCGTCCTCACTTCTCTCTGGCACCAGCTCCTAAGCAAAGGGGTCTTGCCAGGATGCCCCATCGGTGGGTACTGGGGTTGAGTCCTCGACCATCACTCGACCCCGGGGCCCTGGTCCAGGCCCTCTTCCCTGTGGCCTCATCCAAGCCCAGGTCTCGGGTCCTCCCCAGAGCACTGCACGCCGCCTTCCTCACCAGCTCCCGGGACCCTGCCCGTGGAGGAAGACGGACCCCCGCCCCTCCTGGCCGGGCCGGGGCAGGCGCACCCCCAGCACCTGCCTCAGGGTGGGGCGCCCGCCCGGCACCTGCCGGGTCCTCCGGGGCCACCTGTCCCAGCTGTGTGGGTCTGAGGTGAGTCAACACGCTGGCTCGTGCTGTCAACAGAGCCAGGCAGGCGGCAGCTCTGAGATGTCGCACTCCGGCCACCCCCGCCGTCCCCTTACCTGGGCCGCCCTTCCTGGGACCCTGGGGCGCGGGGCAGCTGCTCTCCAGCACAGGGGACGCCGGGACGCGGGGCTGGAGGCGGCTCCGGGAGGCGGTGCTGGTCCTGGTGCTGCGCGCGACAGGTGGGCAGCCCTCGGGGGGCCGGCGCGCGCCCTTCCCGACCTCGCGGGGCCTCGAGGGAAAGACGAGGGGCCACGGCCGGCCTGGCTCTCTTGCAGCCACAGGCCTCCGACCCCAGACAGCTCCGAGCCTCCCGCCAGCCGCTGCCCGCCAGCCTGGGGAGGGGGCGGGAGGCCGCAGGGGCTCATGTGATGCAGGGCGGGACTGGGGAGGCGCGGGGGGGGGATGGGGGGGCTCCCCGCAGCCGCAGGCAGCCAGCCAGCTGTGTCGCTGTGATAGGGGCCGGGGGCCGGGGAGCGGCCCGCAGCTGGCCCACCGCTTCCTCAACAGGAACCATCTGGGCCCGGCCCTGCCCGGCTTCCCTCGCGGCCATTCCGGTCCCACTTTCCAACAACTTCCTCCTACCGCCGGCCTGGTGACACCACACCCACCTGGAGCCGGACAGCCCGGCGTGTTTCCCCGACCGGGGCCGGGGGAGGGGAGGGGGCTGTGTCCGGGCTGGCCGAGCCCACGTGCCCCGTCCACCTGCGCCCCCAACCTTGGGCCTGGCGCTGCCTCCCCCACTGCCCTCAGCCAGGCTTTCCCTGGAGCCCCCTGTCCCGGGGCCGCTCCCCTGGGCGTCGGCCCTGCCCTGGGGTCAGACCTTGCCTGCGTGTCCTGACCGGCCGCCCCCCGTGCCCCCACCTGCAGGGGCTCTCCTGACCCGTGCCCTCCCCGGAGGACCGCTGCAGGCCTGGCAAGAAACCCCCCCCGAGCTCGGCCTCCTGACTGGGGGCTCCTCAGGGACCCCCTTCCCCACTTCCCGTTGGGACCTTGCGAGGACAGTGGCTGATGTGGAGGGAATCTGCTGGGGGGATTAAACCTGTTCTCCCATCTGAGGGATTCCGGAAGCCATGTCAGAGTCCTTGGTGACCACTCAGTCCCTCTGTATCCTCAGAGCCCCCTCCCCACTCGACACTCGGCTAAGAGGGTGCCAGGTACATCACAGGCACTAAAGAGGCCACGTACGAAGGCAGCCACGGACGTGGGGGGACAGCAGGCGAGGTGGCCTTGTGAAGGAGGCACTGGGCCCCGCAGTGGGCTCCCTTGGGGCCCAATCACGGCTGCAGGCTCAGCGGCTCAAACAGGCCGAAGGCGAGAGGCCCGCGGAGCCGGGGCAGGTGCACAGGCTTCTTTCTGTGCCATTTCCACTCCGTTGAATTGAGGTTTTCAGTGATGCCTGCACGTGGTGAAGACTTCAAGCCGTGCATGGGGGCCCAGCAAGACGTAAGCCCCCTCCCCGTGCTTCCCAGGGTCTTCCTCCAGAGCGCACCGCCGTCACAGCGGCCTGGGGGCCCTTCTGGAACTGGTGCCGTGCACGTCCTACCCGCCCCCCCCCCCCAGGGTTCAGGTGGAAAAGAGGGTCCCGTGAGCCAGCCGGTGCCCGGGCATCACCACCGTCCTCACGGCACTCCTCTCTGCTCCCTGGGCTCTGACTCAGGACGGGTTGGGGGTCTGAGGCCCAACCTGGCCGGTCCCCTCCTGGGTGTTGGGTGATGATGGCGGGGGGGTTGCCCTGTGCATGGCCCGCCCCGAGGTCAGCACGCATGTGCCAGCGTTCCTGACCTTGCCCTTGAAGCTGCTTTCTAGGCTGCACACGGCCAGGCCCCTCAGAGCTGGCAGAGAAAGACCGGGGGCAGGGGCCCCTGTGAAGGCAGCAGGTCGGCACCCGGTGGGCAGCCCCCACCCCCAGGTCGGGCAGATGTTCAGGGCTCGCACCTGCAGGACCCCCCCCCCCCATGGGGCACTTCCACTTTCGGGAAGAAGCCTCGTGTCTGGCCTGGTTTTCTGGCCGTCAGGCCCAATGGGGGATGGGCTGGAAGGAGCAGACACTTGCCCACGAGCAGGGGTGGGGGCTGCCCTGGCCCTTGACGGCCACCTCAAGGGCACCGGCCCCGGCCCTGCTCTGAGCCCCCCCACTCTCCCCGGCCAGGCAGTTGGTGCTTGTGGGGAAGCAGACGTTGGCTGTGGCTTTCAGAGCTGGGCAGCCGGCTGGGAGATAAGGAGCTGAGGAGGAAGTGGCTGCAGGGAGGGTGTGCGGGAGGGGGTGGGGCGCCGGGCCAGAGACCACTGCCGTCTGACCCGCCCCCACTCCCTCCCTCCCCTACAAACACCTACGGGGGCCACGAGGCGCTTGCACAGGTGCCCTGCTTGCAGTCAGTAAGTCCTCAATAGACGTGGCTCAAGGGAGGTGTCTTGGAAGCTGTGTCTGAAGGATCAGTTAGGAGCTGCACCTGGGGCTGTTGGGGGAGAACGTTCTTGTAGACGAGCCTGAGGCAGCCTCACCTCCAGGCTTTCAGGAATCTGCGGGATGGCCAGAGAGGTAGAGGGAGGCCAGTGGGGGCTGGGGGTGATACTGGAGGTGGGCAGGGAAGCCTGTTAGGTGGAGCGTCTTATTTCTGTCTCCTCTTCTAGCATTTAGGAGCCCCCATGACTGCTGGGTGGATGGATGGATGGATGGATGGGTGGGTGGGAGGGTGGGTGGGTGGACAGATGAAAAGATAGACAGGTGGATGGATGGATGGATGGATGGATGGATGAGTAGATGGATGGATGGACAAGTGGATCAGTGGAAACACGATTCTACTCAAAGAGGATGATTCTATTTACAGAGGAGGGACTGGGGCCCTCAGAGGTGATGCCTCTAGTTGCAAAGCTCCCGAAAGAGAGATATAAGTCACAGGAAGATATAAGCCCCAAACAGATCAGAACGGGGTGTGGGCAGCTCCAAGCGGGGCCAGTACTCTGTATCCCAGAGCCCAGGGGGCTGCCAGTCTCTGCCTCAGGTCCTGAGTGAGGTGTGGCCAAACGGCGGTGGACAATACGGACGGGGCAGGAAAGCTGCCCCGCGTGCGTATTCAGGGCAGAACGGAAGCGCCGGCCCAGGGCTACCTGCCCTGCCCACCACTGCCCAGCTCAGGGTGCCACTGGGCAAACTCAGAGCCACCGGGAAGGCACCAGGCGCGTGGCTGGGTAGATACGTGGAAGCTGCGCACACGGGCAGGGCCAGGGCCCGCGTACTTACCGGCAGCGGGGAGGGCGGCGTGATGCTGTCTCAGCTGCCCTGGGCCCCTTCGGTGGTGGGACCCTTGGGCCTTTTCTCAAAATAATGTTTTTGAGAACATAAATGCATTTGTAGATTTATAACGGAAGCCCATTATATTCAAATAAAGTCGCCAAAACGTTACAAAATGTCTAACGTAGTAGCACGTATGCTTTCTTCTACCGCGAGTCTGAAGAAGGGACGGTGTTAACTGCGCTCTGAAGTGCCGTGCAACCCGTTAGGTGGGACCCTGCGACCTCCCGGCCCTCCGGCCGCTGCGGCTGCAAACCAGCAGGTGCCTGAACGCAGGCCCGGGGCTCCGGCCACACAGGATGCTAAGTCTTGGTTAGAGGTCGGCGGACTGACCACTGGTCCGGACCCCCTGCTCTGCCTTATCTTGAAGACCCCTCCCCAGCACGGCCAGGGCCTTCCAGCCTTGGGGAAGCTGCCGCGGGGGGGCTTCCGGAGTCAGAGGCCTCGAGGGTCACCCGCACGAGCCGTCCCGGCTGGCTGCGCTCGGGCCGCAGTCTCCGTGGCTGTGTCCGCCGCGCAGGGGGTGGTGAGGATTCAGCGAAACGACTCACGGCCGGATCCTGCTCCGTCAGGGCTGCTGGTGGTCTTGGTGAGACCCCGAGCCGGGAAGGGCCCGCTCAGGGCAAGGCGTGAGCGCCCCACCGCCGCCCGGCCGTGCCCACCTCCCGGGACATGTCGTCCCTAGAAGCTCTGCCTGAACTGAGCCCCGTGGACCCTTCCTCTGTCCTGTGTAATGAGCAAAGCCCCGTCCGGGACAGCGTCCGGGGAGAAGGATTTCCTCTCTGCACCTGTCAGAGACCCCTCCCCGGGGCACCTCCCCCTGCCCCAGCCCGTGGCCCCCGTACCCCCACACCACAGCAGACAGACCTGCCCAAACCGCACTGTGGTGCCCACTCCTCTTAGGCCTGCAGCAGCTGCCCTTGACCTCGAGATACAGGCCAGACCTCAGAGGTGACTGAGGGGACGCCCATGCCCTGCCCTGTCCCCTCGGTGTGAGTCTCCCTCACGCGGAACCGTTCCCCAAGGTGCCTCTATCACCGCCAGCGTTCCCCAGCTCCTCCCACAGAACCTAGCCTCCCCGAACTCCTACACGTTCCTCAGAGCCCCTCAGGAAGCACCCCTCTCGTGCGGCCACAGCCCCTGGATGCCCCATCACAGCATTAGCGCCTCGGGTCATCGGGTTGTGGCTGCTGGGGCCCGCTCTCCCAGGCGATGGCCGGGTCCCTGGCACATGGCGCCGGGCTCCAGCCACGTCTGACGGGTGGGGGGTGGATGGCCGTGCCCCTGTCTCAACGCCCCCCCACCCCCCCCCATCTGTACCTGCCCTGGTATGAGTTTCACCTTCGCTCCACTCGGGGCTCTGCTCCGCGCAGCTCCGACGGAGGCAGACGGAATGGTCTGCCCTCCTTGACCCCCCGCCGACTCCCAGCTCCCTGGCTGGTGCCGGGAAGTGGACCCCTGGGCCCCGGACCCTGGGTCGATGCCTCAAGGACCGCCGTGTGCTAACGGGGGGAGCCCGGCCCAGCCGCTCAGGGTGGCCCCTGCAGCCCGGATCATGGGGGAGGGGCCCGGCTCGGTGGCCTGTGGCTGCGGAGCACGGGGAGCTGGTCGCTCGCTGCGTCAACTGGGCAAGTCTTCTCCCACTTGCTCGATGAGCAACATGGGGGACGTGGGGCTGAGCCCCAGAGAGGGCAGAGGCTGAGGAAGGACACGATGCCAACGTGACAGAACGACAGCGCAGTCCCCTCTGACCAGACTGGAGCCGGTCACACCCCTGCCACCAGGCTCAGGAAGGTCAAGCCGCCAGCCGAGGCGTGAGACCCAGGCTGGGTCGGGGGAGGCCCAGAGGGTGACCAGAGGAACGGGGGGGAGGGTCCTGCTGTGACGAGGACCCCCAGCCCCACCCCCGTCTGGGCCTCCCTGCCCCTCCTGGAGCATCAAGCTCAGGCAAGGCTGCCCGTTCGACAGAATAGCAAACGGGGGGAGGAAGCCGACCACAGACAGAAGAGTGTCACCCTCGCGTGACCTGACTCTCCTGGGACTGCAGAGTGGCCTCCTCGGGGTCCTGGGGTGCTGCCCACCCTGCTCCCTTGAGTGGCCATGCTGCAAGTGGGGAAAGCCCCCTCCCCAAGGCCACTTTCCCTTTGAGGAGCCGCAGGTGGAGGGTGGAGTGAGTCACCCTGCTGGGCCCCTGTCCTGGGTCCTGGTTTCTCTCTGATTCCCCAGGCGGAGCTGCCCTGCCTGCAGAGAAGACTGCATCCCCCCCGCCCCCCATTTCAGCAACAGGCTCTAACTGAGCCCACAAGGCCAGGAGGCCGGACGCAGTAGGTTTGATCCAGAAAGAACAATAGGACAGAATGCAAAGGGGCACGGATTTCGTTTTCCTCGTTTGCCCTTTTTGTCCTCTTTGGGATTAACAGGTTAAAAGGGTAAAAGATTGGTTCTGGTGCACCAGCTGACCTTCTAGAATCTTCCAGAACATTCTACCTATATAGCTTGCAGCCTGGGAATTTTGTAGACCCAGCCAAAGAGGAGCACCAGCATGGGGAAAAGAAGCTGGTAAGCAGTTCATGATGGGCAAGGTCAAGGTGGGGTGCTGTCAAGTATAGACGGTGGCCAGGCCCTCCGAGCTTAGGGACATTCCGCCAGCCTTCGTAGGGACAGCCCCTGAAGCTGGGGTGAGCTTCTCAGGGGCCTCCGAGTGGAGGGTCCCTGCCGGTGAGCTGTTCCAGGCAGCTGTGGGGCAGGGGCCCATGGAGGCCCCAGCCAGGCCTGGCCACAGGGAGTGAGGCTGTTCGGGTGCAAGAAAGATCCGGAGAGTCCTGAGCATGAGAAACACCGAGGCCTGACCTTCCCCAGAGGCCTGTGTGGCAGGCGCTGGCTCTTCTGAAGAGGCCGTGTGGCCCCAACCACGTCTGTGGAAACGCTCTTTCCTTGCGCTGGAAATTGCCCTTGTTTGTTAGAAAGAACTTTTCTATAGTTTACATTCTCTCTGCTTCTGACGCACTTAAGTTCGTATTAACATTTGTTTCAAACGCACACAGGGGTCTAGAGACCACGACGCCCACAAGCGCTCAGTCCCCCGACGGCAACACTTCCCACCGAAGGCGGCGTGTCCTGGATCTGGCGTTTCCGTGTTCGTGGACGCTCCTCACGCCCGTGGGTGTCGGCCGCGGTGACCTGGGGCCGAGCGGGTCGCCTGCTTCCTGCTCCTCGCGTGGCCTGCGGTTTGGAGGTTGGCTGTGTTGTCCACGAGGCTCCGGCTCACCTGGGCCAGAGCAGCGGCCCCTCTGCCTCCGCTGTTGCTGACGCTCTGCCTTAATCCCAGACTTTTCTTGCTGAAACTCCGTGCCTCTGCTCCGTGGCCCCCGTGGCCCCGGATGACGGGCCCCTGCCTGTGCTTGTTCATCCCAACCCCAGACGCCTCGGGAGGCGTGGGGTGCACACGCCCCAGGGCGGAGTGCAGGGCCCAGGCCCCCAGTGTCCGCACCCCCCCGGAATGTGTCAGAAGTTCTCGGGCCCTTGGGACCTGCTGAATCACACCCCTGGCGCTGGCTCTCCTCCCACCCACTTCTTCTGATTCGTTTGGGGGCCCCAGGGGGCTGCAGTTGTGCTGCTGCCAGCCCCCAGCAACACAGGAGGGGCCCAGGGCCCAGGGCGACCTGTAGGAGCCGTCCCCCAAGTCAGATCCACAGAGGTGGCAGGGGGTTCATTTTCCCAGGTCGGGGTGCGATGGGCTCACTTTGAAGCTGCGGTGGCCACCGAGCCCGGAATGGGGGAGACGAGGAGAGCGGAAGCTAGAGCACCAGATGCAGACCACACCACTGAGCCCCTGGATACAGCCATGCCTGGAGCCCTCCTGCATGTCAGCGTTACCCGCACTAAAACTTCCCCACTGTTAATGCTAGTTTGAACGATGTTCTGGACGTGGAAACTAAGGCAGCCCTGATGGACGTGGCATCTATTCACTCTGCGTTTATTTCTGTGTCCTGGCCACTTCCAGAAGGCTCTGTGACCTTCACTAGGTCTCCTTAACCTTGGTTCCACCTTGTCACATTTCTTGTCCGCTCTGGGCCACAGAGCTGAGGCAGCAGAACCCTCTGTTCTCATCAAGCCCCGACGCAGGTGCAGAGGCAGGAGTCCAGGTGTGGCCCGGGACCCCTGCGGGACCAGCCATCAGCACCGTCAACCCTGCCAGCATGGGGGTGGGGGCTCCCTGAGGCTCTGGGACCTCCTGCTACTGATGGAGTTCTGCATACCAGGCCCAGGCCCACCCTTTGCACCCTCAGGGGTCCCTGAGGCCCCCTCCCTGCCCCAGGAGGTGCTCGGCGAGGGGCTGAGGCACAGGGACTTCTCAGAAAAAACTGGAAGATCGTGGGGGTGGGGGCCCCTGGGGGGGGACAGATGCCGGCTCACTCGCTCCCGTGCCCACATCATCACCGAACGTGACAGACCCGTCACTCAGGACCCGGAAGCCGGCCCCACCCCATGTCCACCCTCTCCCCCCCATCTGGCTTCCCCAGGCTCACCCAGCCCCCTTCCTGCGGAGGGGGCCTTGGGATCCGTGGCAGGGAATCTGGGGGTCCTGGGTACCCAGAAACCCCAGGAAGGCTGCAGGGGACTCAGTCAACCTCAGTCCCCTGGGGTCCAGAGGCTCACAAGTGAGGGCTGGGGTGGGGGGGGACCAGGAGTCTTGTGAGAGAGGCTCTCCCGCCCCTTCTGCCGCCTCAGTGCCCACACTCACTCTGGTCCATGTGCTGTTCCATGCACGGCCCAGGCTCAGGGCCCCAGGGCCTCGCCCAAGTGCCATCTCCCCGCGAATGTCCCTGCCCCTGTGCCCGCAGCTCCCCCCTCCTTCCCTCCCCCTGTGCTCACAGCTCCCCCTCCTTCCCTCCCCCTGTCCCTGCAGCTCCCCCCTTCCCTCCCCCTGTGCCCACAGCTCCCCCTCCTTCCCTCCCCCTGTCCCTGCTCCCCCCCCCTTCCCTCCCCCTGTGCCCGCAGCTCACCCCTCCTTCCCTCTCTTCACCTTTCCAGACCACCTTGTTGGAAAGGCTCCCTGCCTTCCACCCTGCAGCCCCTCCCTACCCCTCCCTTCCCCTCCCCTCCCCTCTCCCTTCCAGGTTTGTTTTTCTCAAATAGCAGGTGTCACTTTCTGATGTGATAAACAGTTTATTATTAATTGGCTCCATGGAACTGGATTTTTGTGTTTTTTTATGTTTTTAAAAATTTATTTTATTTTTTTATTTTAGGGAGAGAGTGCGTGCTCAAGCAGGGGAGAGGGGCAGAGAGAGAGAGGGAGGGAGGGAGAAAATGCCAAGCAGGCCCCTCACTCAGTGCAGAGCCTGATGCGGGGCTCAATCTCACAACCCTGGGATTGTGACCTGAGCTGAAATCAACAGTCAGATGGTCAACCGACGAGCCCCCCGGGCGCCCCAAAATAGACTTTATTTTTTTAGAGCGGGATTAGAATCACAACAAATCTGAGAGGAAGGTACAGAGATTTCCCAAGTGCCATCTGCGCCCCCAGCCTCCCTCTCCCCCACGCCCCTGCCGGAGCAGTGCCTTAGAGTCGGGGGGCCTGCGGGGACACGCGTCACCACCCAGGCCCAAGGTCACCTTGGGGGCACGCCTGGTGCTGGCCATCCTGTGGGTCTGGACACGCGTTTGGACCCGTGTCTCCATCATCACATGCCAGACAGGGTATGTTCGGCCCCTAATGTCCCCTGGGCTCACCCGCCGCCCCCCCAGCCCTGCGGTTCTCTCGCGGGCTCTGCGGTGCTGCCCTTCCCAGATGTCGTGTGGTCGGACTCACAGCGCGGCCTCTCGGATTCGCTCCTGTCGCTTAACCTGTGTTTAAGGCTCCTCCATGCCTCTCCGTGCTCGCTCTCCTTGGGGCCGAATAGCCCTCCCCTGTGTGGATGGAGCGCAGTGTATCTACCCATCAGCGATGCAAGGGCGCCTCGGTCGCTCCCGGGCTTCGGGCCGTGACGGAGGCTGCTGGGGACCTCACGCCGGGACGTCTGCTGCGTCTCCGTGTCCCAACCTCCGCCTCCCAGCAGCTCCGCGTCACCAACCGCGTCTGGAAAGGCCCGGCCTTCAAATCCTGTCACATTCTGAGATGCGGGCTCTGGGCTTCACCATAGGAGCTTCGAGGGGACGCGGGTCAGCCATTCCTCCCTTGACGCTTTGGGCAGAGGGTGGCTGTGCCGACACCTTGGACTTGGCCTTCTGGCCTGCGGAAGCCCGGAGTGGGACGCGGCGCTGTGGTCCGAGCTCCCCCTCCCCCCCCCGCGGGGACTGCAGCGGCCCCTGAGCGCTGTGGGCACGGCCGGGACGTGCCTGTGGTCACTGGTTACCCCGTTTCACAGGGTGGGGTGGCCCCCCGCACCGTGCGGAGGCTCCCGGCCATCCAGGCACCCGCCTTCCACACACATGCTTGTCCTGTGGTGCACTGACTGGGCGGGGCTGTGCTCTGCGCTGGGGACCGGGCAGCAAACCCAAGTCCCGCCCGCGCCCCCCGCAGGTCTGGCTCTGGCTCATCGTGGTTCAGAACCCTGAGATCACCCCCCATCCCGCCCCCAGGGGCTCCTTAGTCGGGGCGCCTTGCAAACTGCTGTCAGCTCCCCCAGACGGCACACCTTCCCCAGCCGGACACAGCTGCCTCCCAGGCGGTGAGGACAGACTCCCAGGCTGGCTTGAGGCAAGAAAATGGCACATCGGGACATATTTGGATGTAAATATTTTCAGCCCCGGGAGTAGCTGGGAGGTGAGGTCTCCTGGAAGCCGGGAATCTGGGCCATATGTCTCCTCCCGCAGCTGCCTCTCGGCGGGAGGCGGGGAGGGAGGGAGGCTGCCGGCCGGGCCTCACTTTCCCCATCTGCCAGGCGGGGCTCCTGCACACCGGCAGCTCCGTCTTCTCTCTCTCGGCTCCCACCAGGCGGGGGAGGGACCGGGTGCTCTTCCTGGGGGAGAAGGGATGAGACTGCGGCCCTGGCCACACAAGGACCTCAGAGTTCCCGCCCCCTCCCGCCCCCCAGACTGAGCCCCTCACAGCGGACCTTCAGAGATGCCCGGGAGTCCAGGGAGACAGGAGCAGGTCAATGCTCAGCCTGGACTGGAGGGATGCCTCCGCTCCAGAGCACTCACTGGCTCCCTGTCCCCCGGGGAAGCAGGGCCAATGGAGCTCAGCATTCCAGGCCCAGAACAGGCCTCCCTCCGCACTCTCCTCCGCGCTGGCCTCTGGCCCAGTTCTTAGGGAATCCCCTCCCCCAGGGCGTCCACCACTCAGTTGGAGTCATCGGTGATTAGCTGACAAAGCCTCAGAGAAGGCCCAGGGCGTGGGTCCTGGCTGGAGGGCTCTGCTGGCCGCTGCAGGGAGGACCCTCCCCAATTTCAAATGGGAAACGGAAACCCAGGCGGGGAGGCTCAGTGGCCACCGCGGTCACGTGGCCAGGAGCGCAGCGCTGTCCTGACCCCGTCTGCTCGCTCTCTCTCTGCGGGGCCCCGACAGGCCCAGGGGTTCATAGGCACAAAGCTCTGTATTTTCCTGAGATGCTTTTGGCTGCAGGTAGCAGAGAATCCAGCCGACAGGGGCTTCCCTACTACAGGCGCTGAATCCCCTGGCAGCCCGGGGGAGGCGGCGGCGGCAGGTGCCTCGGCTCCTCCCACGCTTGCTCTGCCGTCCACTGTGTGTGGGCCTGGTGCCTTCTGGCTTATTGCCTCATGGTTCCAAGATCACTGCTGTAGCTCCGACTGTCACCACTTCTGGCCATCGCTTTCAAGGAAGGGAGAAAAGGAGCCAGGGAGGATGAGCTTTCCCAGAACCTCTGGGCAGGTCTCCTCTTCCAGCCCGTTGGCCGAAGGGTCACACGGCTGCGCCTCGCTACGCGGGAACACCCCTGGCGCCGCTCGTCTCTGGGAGCGCATGAGCTCGCCGTGGGCGCCTGGGACAGCGGGGACACGGGCTTGGAGAGGGCGGAAGGGGCAGGACCCGGAAGGGGAGGTGGAGCCTCTCTGAGGCCGGGGCAGAGGTGGGTTAGGAGGGGAGGACGCAGGCCTGGGCCCGGCTGGCGCTGGGCCCCCGGGTGGCGGGAGGCTGTGGGTCTGTCCAGGGGGGCCGGTGCCCTGGGCCTCAGGGCAGGCCCTTCATGTGGACCCCGGCATGGCGGCGGCGGGCGCAGGGGCCTGTCCCTGCCGGGCGCTCGGAGCAGCTCCAGGGGTGCAAATTCCCCCCCTTTCCTGGGCGGACGGCTGGGAGGCCGCCCTCAGGTCCAGGGGCTCCGTGGGGAGCTGAGGTGGCAGTTCGCTCTGTCCCAGGTGGCGCCCTCCCGGAGGCCCCTCTCGCGCCCCCACCGCGCCGTCCCACCACGGCAGGGCCCTCGGCAATGGCCGCCTCCTGGGGTGGCCGGGAGCCTCGTGCCGATTTGTGTGACGTCACGTGTGCACCTGACATGAGCTACGGGCCCAGAGAGGTCAGCTTGCACTGTTTGCACTGAGAAATTCTTTTAAAACGAAGCATCTTCATTTCGTTCATGCACCAAACATTTATTTTATGTTTACGGCGAGCAGGTGCCTGTCTCATCCCGGCCACCCCCAGCACCCCAACATCCCAGCACCCGAAGCTGTTCTTGAAACGCCAGCAGGTGCCCAATGGGTATTTGTTGAGTGAATGAGTGAATGAATGAGTGAATGAAGATGTGAACTATGGGCTCCTCTGTACTGGTCCCAGGAGGCTGTGGGTGTGCGCGGGCCCGGAGCCCCGCAGCTAGGAGCTTGCTCCCGAAGCCCCCCCATGACCAAGTCCTCAGGAGCCGCTGCAGTCGTGGGGGCCCCACGGACGGGCTGGCGACGCCTGGAGAAGCTCGTGTTCCCCAGAAGGTGCCGCAGGCCTCGGGGGCCATCGGGGCTGCGAGGGATCAGCAGGCCAGGCTGCACACTCAGCCACTGTGCCCACAGCCCGGCTGCACGTCCTGGATTTGCAGCAGCCTCCATGACTGCCCGGGCCTCAGTTTCCCCAGCTGGTGCTGGGGTGACAAGGCGTTTGATAGGCTCTGCGGAGCCCCGAGTGCAGAGACAGCCCCTGGAGAGCCTTGGCCACAGGACACCGCTGTGGCCGGGCGCCGAGGCACCTCAGTCTCCCATCTCGAACAGTTGCTGGGGGGCGGGGGGTGCTGTCTGCAGGCTCCTGGTTGGAGCTGTGAAGTCCCGGCCACATCCGGCCGCGTTATCGTGGTTCCTGGGAACTTCCCCCGGCCAGCCGAGAAGGTGGCCTCAGAGATACTGGGCACGGGGCGGGTCCTTTCCTGCCTGTGACACGATTAAATAACAAAAGCAGTTGCTGGTGGGAAAGTCGGCCGCGACACCGGCCATCTGGCCCTGCCCAGCTCTGCTCTGCCTCCTTCCCGGTTATCTCCACTGGCCAGGCTGCTATCGCCGCCAGGAGCGACCGGGCATCACAGTGGCCCGTGCTTTGCAAGAAGCTTCTGTCAAAATCTGCAGACAAATGCATGTACAAGCCGAGGGTCCTCACCCAGGGGCACCTGGAGGGCCTCCCGCCTGAGCAAGTCAGTCGCCGTCCTCCGACCCCGCTCCGCTAACAGTCTCCCCTACACCCCCCACCCCCCTCTGCAGGACGCTGCCTTGCTCACACCTGTGCTCCGCATGGGTTCACGGCAGCCCTGAGTCTAACTGAATCCAAAACTATGAAGCCAGGCCCATCTGTCGGCCAACTGATGAACACAGATGTGCTCTGGATTTCAGGGCTACTGGCAGCCGGTCAGAGCTGTTAGAAGCAGCACCTGCTGCCTGGCCCCCCCTGCGCCCCCACAGCCCCAGGAGCCTGGCAGCCCAAACAAGCCTTCCTCCGGAAGGGGCTGGCTCCTCCCATACCCACTGGGGAGCATCCTGGGGCAGGACCCACAGGGAGCCTCACCCAGCAGCTGGGAGGTGGGGACCCGCAGGGCCAGCCGGGCCCTTTGCCCTGAGACCCCACTGCGGGCCCAGGGGCAGAATTTCAGCAGCGACAGGGCCAAGCCCTTCTATGAATAGAGATGGACAGCAGCTAGGGGTAAGGCGTGGTCACCTCAGGGCCTTTGCACCCGCAGTTCCCCCTGCCCAGAACATTCTCCCCAGGGGACACGTGATCTGCTCCCCACCTCCTTGCTCAGACAAGGTTGGGACTGAACAAATATTACCCTTTGAATCTTGCCTTGGGATCCACATTAAAACCTGCCCACCTTAGGTGATGAACACCTTCATTGGTCTTATTTCAAGTAGGGAAGAGAAACCAAAAAGGCAGCCTTCCCTCCCTCCCCCCTCCGCCCCTCCCCCGAGGACAATGGCAGAGAGTGAGACCAGCCCAGTGACTCAGGAGTCCAGGCCCAGGCTGCAGCAGGGGGCAGGGCTGGGGGTGGAGGGGCAGAGCCCGCAGGGTTGCCCGGCGGGTGTGAACACAGAGGCCCCGGGCCCACAGGGAGGCCAGCCATCCCGTCCCGCCCACCGGAAGGGGGGCTGGTGTCTGGGCAGGGGGAGAACACAGAGGGGCCTCGTCCCTCTCCTGGGCTCCTGCCCTGGGTTTTCCCTGGGTGCGGACGTGCAGGGGCCCGCCAGGGCCATGGGGGGTGTGGCGGGTTGGGGGAGCCTCCTTCCGGGCACTTCCCTCCCTCCCTGAGGCCGGTCTCCCCGGCGCAGGCTGGACCCGCCAGTCCGGCCTGGAGGCCCGGGTGTGGGACGGGGCCCCGGGCTGCGCCCCCGCGGCGGCCGCTTCCTCCGCCACCAGCCGCACGGGCCTCACGGCCCAGACTCCGATGAACAAGCCCGGGGTTCTCACCGAGCCCAGAGCCGCGGCTCCCACGCCTTCGCCGCACACCCGCCGGATGCCTGCACGCTCCCGTGCGCTCCAGAAATTCGCGCACACTGCTTGCACGTGCGCGTGCACAGCTGCACACACACACTCTGAGCATCCCTCGCCCCGACCGGAGAGCTGCTGCTTCTCAGCGGTTTTTATCTTTTCGTGGCGAAACAAGCACACCCTCCTGCAGCGGAGCCTCAGGGGGG
>NW_024080633.1:10469569-10633573 GCF_003009895.1 Hyaena hyaena
GCCCCCCCCAGCTGCTGCCCGCCTGCCCCCCCCAGCTGCTGGCCGCCTGCCGCCCCAGCTGCTGCCCGCCTGCCTTACAGACTGTGGCGTTAGTCTCACACAAGTGGCTTGGACAGACCCTGGAGGAGCCAGTCACACTCCACTGGGCCAATAATGTGGGTTTTGAGGCTGAGTCAAAAGCAGCATAGACTGAACACACCCCATTGGTGCCCTAATAGGTCACTAACCTGGACTGCCAGGGACACATAATCCACAAGGCAGCACCCGCCCCCCAGGCCCCAGCCGCGCCCCCGAAAGTCCCAGCAAGGAGATGCCGAGGGTCTGAACCTCCTGTTGGAGTTGGGGAGGGGCTGCTCCTCAGCGGGTGTGACCCTGCCTGGGCCGCGTGGGGGTGGGCAGCCTCCCCACCCAGGATGCCCTCCACCTTCCGGGGCACACGCCGGGCTGCTGCCCACCATGGCCAGGACCTGACAAGGTCATGCCTCGGGCCACCCAGGAAGCACCCACAGCGTTTGGGCCAGAGCGGGGGGGGGGGGGGGGCGGTGTCATGTCCCCGAGAAACACCCCCAGGGCTTGTGTGTGCCTGAGGCCGGCCCCTCTGCGGGCACCTCCCGTCAGGGCCTCCGTCTGTCTCCCTGCGTCTGTCTGTGTCTGTCCTGTCCCAGCTGTGCTAAGGCCACCCCTGCGGCTGCGCGATTCCCTCTTGGTCTCGGGCCACGATCCTCAGCGGACTTCCTCCCACGCCGGGAATCATACGGAAGGGCCCAGGCGTCTGCGTCTGCAGGGACACGGGCGGCTCTGGGGCCGCTGCTCCCACTGTGCAGACCAGGGGGACGGGCCGGCGGCGGGGCTGGGTGTGAAGTGCAGCGTCCCCGGGGAGCCCCGAGCCCCTCGTGCTGCGCCCCCTGCACGCCGGTCCCTGGCGCCCCGGCCGAGCGCGTGGGGCCTGCAGGCGGGGCTCCGGGGAGCACAGAGCGCCCGCCCCGTCAGTTGCCGGATCCCTACCACCTCCAGGAAATTTGCCCTAAGAAACCTTTTCCGGGATTGTGACCGGTCACATTTTCTGCGGAGAGTTTTAGGAGAAGCGGAAGACTGACAGCCCGCGGTGGCGGCGCCCTGGCCGCGCTCTCACCACCCGCTCTGGACTCTCCCCGCCAAGCGTCTGCTGCCCGGACCCCCGCCCCCGGGGCCAGGAGCCCCTCGTTGCCCGGCTCTCCGTGGGCCTGGCTGCTGCACCGCCTCCGTGGCCTGGAGCAGCGCCGGGCCCCGGCGACCCCCTGGGGCATAGGTGCGCTGTCCGCACCCCATCCCCGGCCGCCCGGACCCAACGGCGCCAGAAGCTCTGGGGCTGCTGTCCAGCCAGCGCGTCGGGCTTCCGCAGCCACGAGCCGTTCCAAACGGCAGGAAAACCCGGACTGGGGACGCCACGCAGGCGTCACGGCAGACACGACACAGACACGGCGCTGTCCCCGGGGCACGTGACTAACTAGGACTAATACGTCCAGGGACCTGGGGGCATGCGGGCGACACGGGGGAACAGATGGTGCCGCGGGTAGGGAGACGCGGACCCGGAAGGGAAGGAGCTGCCAGCGGTCCCCACGTCCGCGCTGGGACGGACCCGGGCGCCGCCGCCCTGGGCTCCTGCCCGGACTCCGCAGGCCGGAGGGGACTCAGCGAGCTGGAGGGAGGCCGAGGGACGGCCGAGCCCACAGCAGGGGACAGAGGTCGGGGGGGGGGCAGAAGGCGCAGCACGCGCAGGCTTCGAGTGCAGGCTGGACAAGAAGAGAACAGGGCGGAAACGTGTGGAGGATTAGGGCCAAGTCAGTGGCAGAGAGCAAACCGCGGCCCCTGGAAGCTCGGAGAAGACGAAGCAGGACAAAGACAAGGACCCCCCACAAGCCCCCCCCCCACGTCTTACATTCAACGTGCAGAGAACAGGAGACAGAGAGGGGGAGGGCGGGAGGGGGTTTCGCCGGGGGAGGAGCCGGGGGAGCGCTGCCCGGGGTCCCTGTGGGGGGCCGTGTGGCAAGAAAACAGTGAGAAATAACCACCACCAACCTGGGTGTCGCTGAAATTACCCCAGGTCTTCAAACCACGACTGAGGGAGCTCATCCCGGCCGACGTGCCTCGCAAGGAATGTCCGTGGGGCGCCCGGGCCCGTCGGCCGAGTCCGGCTCTCGGTTCCGGCTCAGGTCATGATCAGGGTCCTGGGGTCGAGCCCCGCGCCCGGCTCTCTGCTGACACTGCAGAGCCTGCTTGGGACTCTCTGCCTCTCGCTCTCTCTCTCTCTCAAAATAAGTAAATAAACATAAAGAAAAAAAGGTTCTCAGGCGGGAATAGATTTAGGTCAGAAACTTGGCTTTACAGAAAGAAAAGAGCATCAAAGAAGATATAAATGAAAGTGAAATAAAACCTGTTATTTTTCCCATCCAGTGACCCTCAGACCGGGCGCCCCTGTCCTCAGCAGCGGGAAGCTGGGTGGCCGGGCCGGGGGCACATGGCCCTTCCCTGCCGCCCAGCCGCTCCTGCCCCCGAGGTGTGCGGATTGGAGGAGCGTCAGCGCCGGAGGGAGGGCGGCTGCCCCACTCCTGACCCGGGGGTGGGGGTCGGCCTCCGACTGACGCGCCCCCTGAAGCCTGACCTTCTCTCCGGGTTCTTGCTGGGGGGGGCCGGGGGTGGGTTCTTGCTGGGGGTGGTCCAGGGGGTGGGTTCTTGCTGGGGGTCCGGGGGGTGGGTTCTTGCTGGGGGGGCCGGGGGTGGGTTCTAGCTGGGGGTCCGGGGGTGGGTTCTTGTTGGGGGGGCCGGGGGGAGGCTGCAGAAATGGCCTTGCTTTTCTCCCCCCCCGGGCGGCGCGGCCGTGACTAACTAACCCAGCGATGTTTACTGAACACCCAGCGGTGTCAGGTGCTGCTCTAGGCACTGAGGACACAGCGTGAGCAAACCGGACACGAACCCTCACAAGGGGACAGAAAACAAGCAAAATGCACCCAGGACATCTGCGCTTTGCCGGCTGCTGACAGATTCACAGAGGAAATTAGAGCCCGGAGCAGGGGAGAGGCTGGAGCAGGGGAGGGGCCAGGAGGAGGGGAGGGACCGGAGCAGGGGAGGGGCCAGGAGGTGGGGAGGGGCCGGAGCAGGGGAGAGGCCGGAGCAGGGGAGAGGCCGGGAGGAGGGGAGAAGCAGGGGTGGGGTTGGAGTCCAGGGACCAGGGGCTGTAGGAATGGGGTCAGAGGTCGTGCAGGGCCCCTAGGCCTTGCCAAGGGGAGTCACTGACTGGTGGGGCTGGGACCAGGCAGGGGTGGGGAGAACGGCAGGAGAGCCAGGTAGGGGAGTGGTGGGGAGGGAAGAGGCCAGCCTGGACCCCATTAAGGCCGAGTGGCAGGTGGGGGGTGTGGAGGTGGGAGCTCACTCTGACCGCAGGGTCTGGTGGGGCCCCAAGTGCAAAGCTGTGAGCTGGTGGCCAGAGAGGCGCCGAGAGAACAGGAGCAAATGAATGAACGGACCGGGTCCTGGACCCCCAGAGCTGTTGGGGGCAGAGGAGGCCTCAGGGGCAGAAGGGGCGGGGGGGGGGGGGCGGGGGGGGGGGGGGGGGGGGGGGGGGGGGGGGGGGGGGGGGGGACGGGCCGCCCCAGCGCGACTGCAGGCTGCCCCGCCCCTGAGCCGAGCCCGACCCACGGCTCTGGAACCTCGCGCCCTGGCTGTGAAGATTTGGCTCTAAAAATAGGTGCCAGCTGGGGGAGGAGACAGGTGGGAAGGGCCCCCCTCTGCCGGCACCCTGGCACACAGCCGTGGCCTGGCCGCATCCCGGTGAGTCCCTGGCAATTCGGCCTCTGCCACCCCCGGGCAGCCCCGGCCCCGCCTCTACTGTCCACACCCAAGGACCCGCTGTGGCCACTTCCCATTCTCCGCACACCTGGGGCAGGTCCCGTGGGCTGTCGGTGCTCCCACCGTGTCGGTGACCACTCCGTGGGGCCGTGTGAGGGTCCAGGGACTTGAAATGTGCCCTGCGCGGGCGGAGCCAGCTCAGAGCCCTGGGCCACCGCTGGCTCCCGGGGCAGTGACTACCCCCTGGCCTTCCCTATGGCCAGGTTACGCCTCGCCCCTGCTTTCTGTCAGCGTCGGGCGGGGCCCCGTGGCACTGTGGCCAGCGCAGTGTGTGGGGTTAGCCGCGGGAGCAGCAGCTTTGGGGGTGCCGGGGGGGCTCGTCCTGGGGGCGGGAATGAGAACCGCCACGGCCGCCGGCACCGGCAGCAAGTGCCGTGAGGGAGAAGCAAATGCGTGTGGTTGGTGGAACGCCACAGGGTCGGGGCGTCTGTCACTGCAGCGGAGCGGCCCCCGCCCGCCGCCCGGACCCCGTCAGCATCGCCTCCACACACGCCAGCGCGTGTCCTGCGCGCGGTACCCCCACGTCCATTTTCCCAGATGGGGCAGAGGCCGTTTCCATCGCTTTGGGTCTCCCGAAAATCGGGTCTCCCCACCCCCCGATCCAAGCACCCACCTGACTTCCGTCCTGGTAAGTTTTGCCACGTCTGGTGCTTCTTCGCCACGGGACCCACGGCCACACTTCCTGCGCCCGGCTCCCGCGCGTCGCCGCGACGGTCTGGGGGGTTTGTGCCGTGAGTCACACGCCGACCTGTGGCCACGCGACCCCTGTCCCTGCCGGTGCCTTCAGGTTCTCCCCGTGCCGCGCTATGGCAGGTGGAGCCGAGCACACGCCTTGCCTCCTTCCGGCAGGCTCCTCGGAGCAGGACTGCGGTCACCTCGCACGCAAATGCGCCTTCCTAAGAAACTTCCCACATCTCAGCTAGTTGCTCTGATTTCACATCCCCGCGAGCATATCCGAGGATTCTATCTTCCACTTCCTTGCTAACATCTGATGTTGTCAGGTTTTTTGTTTTGGGGGGTTTAAAAGATGTGTATCTATTTGGGAGAGAGAGAGAGAGAGAGAAGCCCAGGCAGGCTCCGCACGGCCAGCACCGAGCCCGACGCGGGGTTCGAA
This sequence comes from Hyaena hyaena, assembly GCF_003009895.1. NCBI lineage: Eukaryota > Metazoa > Chordata > Mammalia > Carnivora > Hyaenidae > Hyaena > Hyaena hyaena. The sequence continues at coordinate 10,474,569 of NW_024080633.1, forward strand.
CTCACAGCCTGTGACATCATGACCTGAGCTGATATTGAGAGTTGGACGCTCAACCGTCTGAGCCCCCAGGTGCCCCAGGTTTTTCCTTTCTTTTCTAATTTTCGTCTTTCTAGTTGATGGTCAGTGATGGCCAATTAACTGTTATTTCTCCGACTGCAGATGTCGAGCCTCTTTTCACGCGCTCGTTGGCATCTGTCTTCTTACCCGAGAGTCTGTTTGGGCCGCGTTTTATTGGGTGTGTACTTTTATATCGTAGCTATAAGAATTCCTTATAAATTATCGATACAAATAGTCCCATACGTGTACCGTGCGCATTTTCTCCGTGGTTTCCTTTCCATCTCCGTAACGGTGCCTTTGCAAGGGGAGAAGCCGTTAATTTTGACGAAGTCCTATTTATTATTTTTTTCTCCCACAGCAAATGTGTTTTGTGTCCTAACTGAGGAATCTTTGCTGCTCAGCGATTCTTTTCCTTCCAGAAGTCACGTACCATTTGCTTTTACGAACCGGCGTAGGACCCACTCCCTGCGGCTCGGGCTCAGGTGGGGACCTCGGGGGCCCGGCCGGCTCCCCTGCCCTGAGCCCTGGCCTGCCTCCCTTGCCACAGCCCAGCCCGGCGCCGGCGTCCGAGCCCAGTGCGCTCAGAGCGCCAGTGTGGGCGGCTTCGCGCATGGACAACGGTCCCCAGGCTCATGACAAAGGACCACACGCCTCCGCTGAGGGAAGAGGGACTTTGGGACGGGGACACTCAGGGGGGACAGGAGGGAGGAGGGGCTTTGGGATGGGGACACTGGGGGGACAGGAGGGAAGGGGGACTTTGGGACGGGGACACTCAGGGGGGACAGGAGGGAGGAGGGGCTTTGGGACGGGGACACTGGGGGGGNTTTACGAACCGGCGTAGGACCCACTCCCTGCGGCTCGGGCTCAGGTGGGGACCTCGGGGGCCCGGCCGGCTCCCCTGCCCTGAGCCCTGGCCTGCCTCCCTTGCCACAGCCCAGCCCGGCGCCGGCGTCCGAGCCCAGTGCGCTCAGAGCGCCAGTGTGGGCGGCTTCGCGCATGGACAACGGTCCCCAGGCTCATGACAAAGGACCACACGCCTCCGCTGAGGGAAGGGGGACTTTGGGACGGGGACACTCAGGGGGGACAGGAGGGAGGAGGGGCTTTGGGACGGGGACACTGGGGGGGACAGGAGGGAAGGGGGACTTTGGGACGGGGACACTCAGGGGTACAGGAGGGAAGGGGGGCTTTGGGACGGGGACACTGGGGGACAGGAGGGAGGAGCGGCTGGCCTGGGACGGACACGGGAGGGGATCTGGAAGACCAGCGTGGACAGACCTTAACTAAAGACCCAGCTCCCAGCGACATTACATGGGGGCCATGGGCCTCGGGCCTTTATTACTCTTCTTCACGGGGGCTTCTCCTTTGGCTCCTAACGGCCTCCGCCTTGGAGGGGCCTGGCCCTCTGAGAGCACGGGGACCGCCCACGCGGGCCCTGCCTCGTCCTGGGGGACCCCGTCTCTCCAGCTCTTGCCCCCAGTGTCTCTGGCTGCGGACGGTGTCTGCCGTGTGCTGGGGGGGCAGCCCTGGGGACCGTCCTCCGTCCTGGACAGGCTCGGTGGGCCTCGGGGGGCTGGGTCCTGCCCTGCTGTCACCGGCCGGAGGGACCTGGTGTCCTTGGGCTTCTCCAGCTCCCACCCCCCCCAAGCCTTCCGTCCCTGCCCCCGGAGCCCAGGGGCCTCCTGGTGTGGGGCCTGGGAGCCCTGTGCAGGGCTGGGGCGGGGCAGCTCCCCTGATCCCCGGGTGCGGAGTGGGTTAACGTGGGCACGCCCCTTGCCCCAGGGGCGCCTTGGCCCCTCCCCAGCCCAGGCGCTTCTCTCCTTCCCCCCAGCGCCTCCCCCCGCTGTGGCCGTCACCGGAGCCCCCCCACCGGGAGTGGCGGCTCGTGGGAACAACGGCTTCCCGGGGCCTCAGCCTCGCCTGGTGAAGTGATGCATCACCTCCGGATTCGGCCCTTCTCTTTGGCGACGGAACCCACAGCGGTCCACGCCAGCGGCCGGCCTTTCCGCTCTGCAGCACAGATTCCAAAAAATCCCAAACAGCCCACAGACTCTCCGATTTCCTCTTTTTAGAACAACTGAAGCCACCTTTGTCCCAAGACCCCGCCGCACACAGGCCACACTGCTCATAAGCACTGGCTCGTGCCGTGTCCTGCAAACACGGCCCGGAGTCCCATGGGCCGAGAGGCCACCGCTTGTTAGCCGGGCTGGGCCGGGCGCGGTGCCGGAAGAGGCGGCCCGTGCGCCTGTTTCCCGCTCGTGCAAATGTCCCTGCGGGTGGAGGCCGCCCCGAGGCTGCTCAGGCCTCCCAGAGTCACGGCCTCGAGGCTCCAGAGAGGAGCTGGAGCCCCAGGGGGCGTGCGCCCTCCTAACCACGAGGGCTGGGAGACGCGGGGGCGCAGGGGGCTCGGGGGCAGCTCTGCTGTCCTGTTCGTGCCGCCGCCCCCCCGCAGCCGTACTGTCCGGGGCTCGGGCTGAGTCCCCCGCTTGGGTGAATCTGCTCGGTCAGCTAGTGTTTGCAGAGCACCTCTGCGGCCGCAGGCTCCAGGCTCTCGCCACTCTAGACTCGGAGGGGCGGAAGGGGCCCTCAGCTACGTGGGGTCGGTGTGGGACCCGGAGCTGCCCTAACCGGCGGCCACGGACGGGGGCGCCGGCAGCAGAGATCTCTTCCCTCCCAGTTCCGGAGGCTGGAGGCTGAGATCCAGGCGGGGCTGTGCCCCCTTGGCGGCTCCGGGGAGGGTCCTTCCGGCCTCGCCCACCCCCGGGGGCCCAGGCATCGCTGGGGTTTCTGTGTCCTTCCACTGCTGCCTCTGTGCTCACGCGGCCTCTCCCGCGTCTGAATCTTTCTCTTACAGGGACTGTGCCCTTGGATTTGGGCCGCCCCCAATCTAGGATGGCGTCATCCTGAGGTTCTTAGTCACGTCTGCAAAGACCCCTTTTTGAACATGGTCACATTTATGACCCACATCTGGGGTCGGGCCGTGGACACAGGTTTTGGAGAGAAGCTGTTCCACCCAGGACAGGGCACCGAGGCCGGGAGGCCAGGCACCCCTCGTCGCACACTCGCGTGGCCGAATGTGACCACCCCGCCCTCCGAGGAGGGGTGGAGCCAGCTCGTCCCCCACACAGATGCACCTGGCAGCCGGGCCCCCGGGCAGCCTCTGCCACGCATCGCCAGCGAGGAGCGAGGTGGAGGTGACTGATAACCTCTGGGAACCTCGGCTTCCTCGTCTGTGGAGGGAAGATAATCGCGTCTCCCCTGGATCCACGCAGACAGCGAGGGGGACGGAGGCTGGCAGTGCCTGCTCCTCGCCTGGGACGGCCCCTCTCCCCACGCCGAGGCCCCTCCGGCATCCTGAGGCTAATCCCTCGCTGGGGCGGGGCTGGGTGAGGGGTGCTCACTGCACAGCCCGGCCACGGACCTGGAGGGGGACCAGGGAGAAGATAGGGTGCACGAGGCTGGAGAAGGGGGTCCTGGGGACGCCGCCCGACCCCAGTCCTCATCTCGCCTCCCCTTTTTCCCAGCGCGGCCAAGGGGCAAGAGTAGCGGAAAGATGTAAGCGACCACAGAAAACACTCCCTGAAAGACATGAAAATGAAGTCAATAAAAGAGATAAAAATGGAAATATCAAGACAGCAACTTCTTCTCTTCTGATTACAAAGCAGGCGGCGAGGGTGGCGGGGGCGGCGAGCAGCTGCGCAGCCGGGCGGCCTGATAAGGGCCGGGCAGCCTGGGCCCGTGAGATAAGGCGCTGCGGCCGCTGCAGCCGCCTGGCCATCAATATTCACACGCTGCGGCTGGCGCTCCAGATAGCACAGCACAGACGCCTGCGCCGCCGTGGCCTCGTTAATCTGCTCGCGGGCATTTAAATGCCGTGGAAACTGCGGAGTTGAGAGCAGCTCGACACTTCATCAACCCCCGCCCCCCGCCATTGTCTCCCTCCGCTTTCTCTTGTTCCTGAAGTTTTCAGATGCAGGTGGAGGACCAGAGGGGAGCGGAGGTGCAGACACCTGACGGAGGGAGGGGTCCCCACGAGGTCGTACCTGCTAGGGGAGGCAGGCCGAGCCGGGGGCTCCAGCCCCGGGCAGCTTTGGGGCCACGGTGATCAGAGTGTGGGTGGGGGAAGAGGGCCCCTGGGCACCTCATCCTTCTGAGTCTTTCCGTGTGGGGCGTGGCCTCTTCCCTCACCTCCTCCAAGTCTTTGCCAAATATCACCTCCGCAGAGAGCCCTTTCTTACCCCCTCCCCCCGCCTCCCTAATCCCAGTTACTGCATTATCCCCGCCTCACTCACAGAGTGCAAGTGCCACAGAAGAGCATCTGCGTCCGGTCGCCCACTGCTGCAACCCCAGGGCCTAGGGCAGTGCCTGGCGCACAGTAGGCACCCACTGCATACTCACTGCTGAAGGAGAACCATCACGGAGGCATCTCGGCCACGTGCTGGGGGTGAGAAGGTGTCGTGGTGATGTAATGGGAGCCGCGGTTGCACTGACTGCACCCCGACAGACGGACCGCACTTGGCACACAGCACCCACGCACAAGGCTCAAGCGCCCCAGCAGCATGCACAGCCATGGGATGGGCAGGCGGGCACCCAGCAGTCATACGTGGGAAAAGCAAGGACGAGGGACACGGCAGAGCACTACTGTCCCTCCTGTGCCAGTAAATGCTGCTTGAGGCCCATTTCCAGTGACAGCTTGTGTCGACAGCGTGGCCCTACCAACAGGGGCCTGGAGGGGTGGCCCACGAGCCCAGGCACTGACGTGACTCTGCGCAGCTTCTCCGAGGCTGCGCCCCACCCCGGGGCCACTGTCCCCCCACCTGTCACCCTTTTCCTCACTCATGATTCTCTCTGTTAGAACCTCCCAGATTCTTCCATCAAGCCAAGTTTCTGTGGGGAAGGAGCAAAGGGAGGGGGGACCCCCGCCCCCAAAACAAGACGCTAAGTCCCCTGGCCAAGCAGACAGGGCCTTGGAGGGAGGCTGGCACATCTCAGGCTCTGTGCCCAGCTCTTCTTCCAGGCAGGTTCTTCCACTGTCACCAGCAGGACGTTCTAGAACCATGGTCTGAGAGATTAACTTTGTGTTAGGACCATTATTTGAACACTATTCAAATAATGCACTGCACTGCATGTGGAAAATGTGAACGCTGTGAACTTGGGGACGTGCACATGAGTGTGGACGCCCAGAACTGCTCCCAACCCTCGCTGTGCCCTTCTCGTGCTTTACACACGTTCACGAGTTCAATGTGCACAGTGATCCCGTGAGGCGGGCACCCTCGTCACCCCCATTCTGCAGCTGAGGAAACAGAGGTGCAGTGGGTGACCTGCTTGGACTTTGGAGTTGACAGACCAGGTACATATGCTCCCCGGCTGCTGCACCCAGGTGGGTCCCCTCTCCTCTCTGAGCCTTTGTTTCCTCATTGGTAAGTGGACTTAGTGCTGGGGACGCCCCATCAAGGATGCTGTGGGGAGCGAGCAGGGCATGGCACTCGGGAGATGGGCGCTGCCCGGGACCCTCACGCAGTACGCCCCCCCCACCGGCCCAGACGCCGACAGGATGTGACTCGCTCCCTCCAGGCGGAGCCGATACAAGCAAGCACATTCGAAGAGAGATGTCAGAGCACAAAGAGGGAGCTTCCGGAAGCACAAGGGCCACAGGAATCGCTGAAGTCCTAGTTTTACTTCTCGAGGCGCGTGTTTGGTTGCGTAAGCCTCTCAAAGTCCTTTGGAAGCCAGACCCGCACTTCTGGGCAGCGCCGTCCTTGTGGCCGCTTCTCATCTCGGGGATGGCTGGGGCTATCGGCTCCCTCCCTCGAGGCCCGTCTGCCTCCGCATCTGGCTTTACTCATAAGCAAATGCCGAGTCACCCGGTCCAGGGCTCCTAGCCGGCAGAAAAGCTCTGTGCAAATATCAGCAATCATTAATAATCATTAATGAGAATTATAATAGGAAGGGCTTCTAGAGAGTGGGCACCCAATGGGCCACGGGGACCCCTCGGCTGATCCGCCTGCGTGTCCCCTTCTCCTGATCACAGGCTTTGACTGTCCCACCCAGGCTGGCTGTGGGTTGGTTCAGGGCAAATGGGACAGTCTATGGTGGTTCAGGGACAGACCCGCCTGCTCTACAAATGTGTAGCTCTGATGGACAGGTGTCCCTGTGTCCCCAAGTGCAAAGTCGGGTGATGGGTGAGCAGTATCTAAAGCTGGTCAACATTCCCCTTCTTCCTTGAAGCTTTGCAAGGAGGAGGCATGAAGTTGTGTGTGTGTGTGGGGGGGTCTGTGTGGCAGATTTGACTCCTGGCCCCTCCTTATTCCAGCCGTGGGACCCTGGACAGAGCACTCCTTGCTCCAAATCTCAGTTTCCTCATCTGCAAAGCGGCCACACAGGCCGTCATGAGGACTGAATGAGCTAACGCATGTGGAGCACGCAGCGGGACTCACAGGTGTCGCAACGCCTGCCGTTGTGGCCACAGCCCCATCACACTGATGGGCCGCCCAGGGGATGAGCGAATGACTGAATGAAGCCCTGGACCCCGCGCTGAGGCATGGGGGTAAAACCTGGGGCCCCGGGCCTTCCGGACCCGCTCCTCTGTCCGTGGTGCTGAACCCAGGCACTCGGCCCACGCTGTCCCAGCAGCCTGGAAGCCCCAGGAAAGGTCAGCGAGAGAGGGAGAGAGAGACACAGAGTCCAGAGATGGACTGATGTCGGACACAGGCGCACCGCTGCCGACACATCACCGGGGAGGAGAGGAACTTTGCTCTGATGGCATTTTTCAAGTCATGGTTTCTTAGGAGGATATTTATCATACGGCTATTTGCCACCATTCTCCTTCCCACATGCTCCCCACTGTGGGTCCCTGAACATGTCTATGTGAGTGGCCCCCAGAGAGGCAGACCCACCAGTGCGTGTGCGTGTGTGTGTGTGTGTTAGGGATGCGTGGATGTGTGTGTGTGCAGATATACATGAACTTGTTACAGCAATTTGACCACACGCCGTTTGGCACCTGGTTAAACCGCTTGCGTGGGGATGCTGTCTGGTGCGGGAAGGGAAGGTGCTGTGAGGTGGGGAAAGAGGGCAAGATGCGCCCCAAGGGTGAGCTGGACCCCCGACAGCCCCAGCATGGCTCCCAGGTGTGCGTGTGACCCAGGGGCTGTGCGTCCTGCAGACGCTGGGCTGTGCCACAGAGCTGGACGTCCCCACCCCCAGCATCAGAGTTGGTGAAGGGGGTAGGGGACAGCGGCACAGTGGTGGGCCTGGCCACATGCCACAGGTGACTCTACAGATCAAGACGAGTGGCAGCTTCCCCTCCCCTCCACAGCCCCCACAAGGCTCTCCCTCTGGACCCACCACGTCTAAATCCTACAGGAAGGAAACCTGGGGAAATGCAGTCCAGCTGCCTGGGCTAACTTGTGATAAGGCTGCCACTGTGTGGAGGTGACAGATAGCCGAGCCTAGCAGGCCACCTGTGGTTTGAGGTCAGAGCAGGCCTCTCACCTGGGCACCTGGCTTGCATCTTGGCTAATGGTCCTTGGGGTGGGAACTGCCACCTGTATGGCTGGCTGTGTCCCTTTGGGGGGCCTACGCCAGGCCTGGCCTCCCCCCATCGGCCAAGCCCCCTACACCTGCTGAACCTGGCAGCGCCAGCCCAGTGCGGGGAGGCCACCTGTCCCTTGTGTCTTGCCAGGGCCCATCGTGGTGAGTTGAGCCTCGACTCTTCTTGCTCATCTGTTATGTCTGAAGCCTTCTGCCGGCTCCCCCGATGCCAAGGACAGAGCCTGTGGCCATCGATGCAGACAGGTATGGGGTAGGTCCCAGCACGTCCTCCTCAGGCCCAAATGCGAAAGGACTTAGAATTACAAATGGCGACTCATTCATTTTGCTCTGCCAGCGTTTTGGGCCTACTGTGTGCCAGGGAAATTCAGAGATGAAGAGACAGTCCAAAGTGCAGGGGCCACGATGCTGTGAGAAAGAGGGACATGGTCAGTAGGATACCACTCACCACACTCAAAGCCAGATGGTGCCTTAGAAACTCAGCACGGCCAACATGGGCCGTGCCCCATGCCAGTTTGTTCATGGCCCTTGCCGAGAATCTGGCATTGAGAAAGGTTCTGATGCCAGGTGCAAGGAAAACCGGAATCAATCAGTGTTGTCCACTATGGACATGGTACTAGGAGAAGCATGGGCCATGGGAGGCCAGGTGTGGGTGCTTTATGGGAAACTGAGGCCCAGAAACTTGCAGTGACTTGTGCAAGGTTCCAGAACAAGCAATATGCAGGACTGAGACCAGAAATTGCCTTTCTCTCTCCTAATCTGGATTCTGTCCAAGACCTCACAGTGGATCCCAGAGTGAGCTACCCACAGGGAGGAAAGGACATCCGGGGTCTGTGTCTTTTGCCTATTCTGTGACCCCCGCAGTAGCCTGGCCTGCCTGCACGTCTAGGCAGAGAACAAGGTGCAGACTGACGGCTGGCTCTCTGCAGTGGCTCTACTTCTTTTATTTTTATTTTTATTTTTTATGTTTTATTTATTTCTGAAAGAGAGAGAGAGGGGCAGCATGAGCAGGGGAGGGTCAGAGAGAGAGGGAGATACAGAATCCGAAACAGGCTCCAGGCTCTGAGCTAGCTGTCAGCACAGAGCCCGATGTGGGGCTTCAACCCATGAGCCGTGAGATCATGACCTGAGCCGAAGTCAGATGCTCAACCGACTGTGCCACCCAGGAGCCCCAGCAGTGATCCCACTTCTACCCAAGGCCTTGCCCTCCACATTGCCAACGATTTCCCGGAGACCAAGTGGTTTAATCAGACCTTTAATTTCCCACCCCCCCACCCCAGGCTTCACTCCTTAGAGTGGCTCGGCCGTTCCCAGACCACTCAATGGCAGGAATGCCCAGAAAAGGCACTGGACACTGGATGTAACATAGAGAGGCCATCCCAGGGCAAAGGGCTTGGCCCAGAGTGATCCAGCATGGGTCCCAAACCCAAATAGGGAACCAGCCCTAAGTTGAGTTTCCCGCGTCAAGGGAAGGAGAGATTTGCAGAACTGATGTCAGCTCCTCTCGTTTGTGTCCTAGGCACACGTCTAAAATCACTCTACCCAAGACTGGGTGCGGGGATTTTGTGGTAGAAAGTCGACCAACCTAGGAAGTTAAGCCTCTGCTTTGTTCTCATGGACACACAGGACTCACTTGCCCACCCATCCACCCGCCTGTTTGCAGAGTCCACACCAGGTGCCCAGGCGCTGTGGCAGCCTTTGGGAAGCACCACAATCAGCAACACCCTGCACACCCTCAAGCTTCTGATCTAAGGTGAGGTTCCAGGCAGGGCTGTGCTCACCCTGGGGGCTGCAGAAGGGATCCCCTGGGGTGCAGGAAGGAAACACTCTCTCCATTTGTATGCATTTCCCCATCTCTTCTTTAAAGGACTCCTTCCGTGTACGGTTATGATGCACAGAGTGGGTTCAGCCATATCTTTCTGCAGGGGCTGCGATCGAGGGAGTGAGCGGGAGAGTCAGCTGGGTGAACGGGGACAGTGCGGCTCGGGCTGAAGGCGGGGGGCAGCCCCCAAGGACGGGGTGCTAGGCTGCAGGACACAGGGTGTTCAGAGACTTAGGAGGTCTTCTGGGAGGAGATGAGGACTCATTTGGATCTTGGAAGAGGAGTTTCTCCAATGGGGAAGTTGCTGAAGAACATTCCATGGGCAGAACGAGCGTGAGGCGTGGAACACGGCAGCCGGAGAACAGGGAGGCACTCAGGCTGCTGCGTGTTGGGGCGGGGGTGCCGGTGGGGGGTGCTGGACAGGGACAAGACCGGCATGGCCTTTGATGTGGGTCAGCCAGGCAGCTCGAAGTCCACCCCGGCGGGCGACGGCATCTGCGAAGGGGGACAAGGGAATGAGATCTCTACGAGTGTGTGTGTGCGGAGTTGGGAGGGACAGGGGCAGGGGGAGTGGCGTGTGGGGACCGGAGAGGCACCCAGCTAGTGTGGCTGGCCAGGCGCTGCCAGCCATGGCCACCATCAGGTAACTCTTGCTGCCTAACAAACACCCCGGATCTCAGTGGCTCTAAACAACATTGGTTTCTTATCTCTTGTGACTGCGGGTTGTCTGTTCCAGCCTAGGTTTATGCCTGCAGCTGCTCAAGCCAACGAGTCTCTGGGCTGGAGAGCCCACAGAGACCTCACTCCCAAGCCAGTGGGATGGTGTTCAACGTGCCCCCAAGGCCTCCATGAGCTGGACCGGCCTCCTTCCCTGCTGTTCTCAGGGTGGGGCTCCCAGAGGGTGAGGTAGTGGCCGCACAGCCCCATAGGGCCTGGGCTCCAAACTCAAGTGACAACACGTCTGCCACATCCTATTGGCTAAAGCAAGTCAGAAGCCCATGTGGGCTTGGGGGTTCGCGGGAGGAGTTTCTGCAAACCCTCTGCAGCCGCATCTGACGGACGATGGGCGTCCTGGTGCCGGGACACGGTCTGTGCAGTGCTCACACATTTACTGAATGCCTGGGGTGGCCTCAGGAAGAGAAGGGGGGACAGGCACACCCCTGCGCGGGTGCAGCCATATGGCAGAGTGGGTCAGGGGGACCTGCAGGGGCTGTGTGGCTGCAGCAAAGGGCAAGACCCCGGACTGGATTCTGGGGGTGACAGGGAGGCAGAAAGGCTTTGGGGCACAGAGGGGGAGGGTGGTTGGGAGCCAGCCAGGTGAGCGGTGGGGGCGGCCCGACCCTGTAGCGGGTGGGTGGGGCGGGGGCATGTCTGCTCGGTCCAGGGAGGCACTTGCGGCAGCCCCAGCTCTGTCCACCCCCCCACTTCCCATCTTTAATGCCCTCCCCGGGAGGCCTTTCCCAAGTCCCGAGGGAGCCTCGGCGGGTCCACGGCCTCACAGCCACCCCGGCCCAACCTCCAACCCAGAGAGGAAAGAGAAGAGATCCTCAGATCAAGAAACCACTGGGGAAAGCTTTAAAAAATGCAATTAAATAGAAAATAATTAAATCTAATGAAAGGTGAACCTTGGGGGAGTGCTGGGGGCTCCACGTGAGCGCTCAGGCTGCCCCCCCACCCCCTGTCTTGGCAGGCTTCCCAGGCCTCAGGAGTTGGGCTGTTAAGGTGGAATGAAGAAGGCCCAGCGCCTCCCCACACCCTCGCAGGCCATGCGCTGCTCTCCTTGGACCTGCCCATCCCGCTCCTGCCTCCAGGGCTCCCCCATGCCAGACGCTTCTCCCTCAGAGCTGCCATCAGAGCCCCCCAGATGCTTGTGGACGAACCTGTCTCAGGGGGGTGGACCTTTGGACTCTGAATGTATAGTAAGCCCCAGGCGACTCTGGTGGCTGGTGGCTATAGTCCACCACACTCCCTTCAGAGACGATTAAAACCTGTGGCCCAGAGAGGTGGCCCGTGCACTGGGGTGTGGCGTGGCGGAGGGCCAGGCTGGAGTGTGGGTGCCAAGTGAGGGACGCGGGAACAAGCCTCCCCCCAGTGGGCTTCCTCCTCAGAGCGTCGGTTTTCATGGGTGCACAGCAGTTTGCCAGGTGGGGGCTAACTCCCCAGGGTCCAGCCCAGCATGGGGGCGCGTCCGTGAGATGGAGCTGCTCTGGGCCGTCAGCAGTACAGGTCTTGGAGGGCAGCTCCCTGTACTCTGCACTCTCTGTCCAGCAGTGGAATCTTGCCCTTTGCTTGATGAGCACCTAGTCCTGGGGGCCGTGGTGGAGACCCCACAGGAGGCGGCAGAGGGGGCCGGTCTGCCCCCAAATAATGCTCCAAGGTCATCGCTAGCCAGAAATCCCCTTCTTGGAGGAAGGGCAGCGTTTGGAGAAGGCATCCTTATTATTTAAAAAAAATAATAATTTCAAATAATAATATTTTTTAGTTTTTAAAATTTATTTTGAGATGGAGATAGAGAGCGAGTGGGGGAGGGGCAGAGCACCAGGGAGAGAGAGAATCCCAAGCAGGCTCCAGGGCAGGCACAGGGGACGCACGTAGACTGGACCGTCTTAGAGCAATGAGGGGACCCAGGGAATTTTGAGAGGAGAATGCCCTATGGTCTAAGAGGCTCAATCTGAGCAGCCTCACTCTTCAGAGGCTCTGGAGGCCCGCTGTGAGGACAGAGGGGAGACGGGAGGCCAGAGGACTCAGATGGAAGAACAGAGCTCCAGAGGGAAAGGCACGGATGGCGTAACCCTGGGAACACCACGACGGAAGTGCAGTGCTCAGCAGGCTTCTGCTACTCACCGCCTGCTTGTCCAGCTGGAAGCCAGACGCGGAGGGGAAGCCGGCCTCCCTGGCACCCCCGCCAGGTCCCAGAAGGCTGCTCCGACCCTTGGCCGCCATACTGCACGCAGCTCACATCCTCCGGCCAGTGCAGCGGGGGCTGGACGGCCGGGTTACCTGTCGGAGGACGTGTCTGGGTCGGACCGGGGCTGCAGGTCCTGGGCTTCTGGCCCCTGTGCCTGCCGCTGGCAGCCTGCTCTAGGGGCAGAGCTGAGGTCCCCTCCCGGCCCGCCCTCTACCTTCTGGGCGGACACCTGCCTCCGGCCTTCCCCCAGGTCTCCCTTCCGCTCACCCTAAAGGCAGGGCCTTGCCAGACACGGCAGCCCATCCGTGAGGGGCGAGGGGCGAGGGGCGTGGGGCGTGGGGCGAGGGGCGAGGGGCGAACATGAGGGCCTCGTCGATGCTGCGCTGGATCCTCCACCTGTATCAGAGCCGGCAGGCGGGCGGTGGGCGTGGCTCCTGCGCAAGCGCACTGCCTGCAGGAGCACGCGGCCTGATGCTCATTGGGCCCAGCATGTGTCAGTCACCCCACGTGGGGGGAGGCACTTACACGACCGGAAGTGAGGTCAGCGGCCGTTGCCTCACGGGCCAGAGCCCGGGTGACTCCTAGAGAGGCCGCGGGCGGGAGCTGGTGGGCTCTGAGGGGCACCGGCTTGCCTGGCTTGGCCACGTGGGGGGCTGGCTCCTCAGCCTCCCGGTCCCACTCCCCTCCCCCTCGCCCTAGGCCGTTAGTGGGCGGGGCTCACGTGGGCCCGGGCCGGTGCTGACGCCGGGACAGCGAGGTGCGGCGGGCCCGGTCTTGGTGAGGGGGCTGCTGGAGCCTGAAGCCTGCTTTGGGGCCGCCCTTGCCACAGCCGGAAAGACCGGCGGAGCGGGCGGGGCCCCCGGTACCCTGCGGGATCAGGAAGACAGGACTCCTGGCTGAGACCCCCCGGAGCCCCTCGTGGGGACGCCCCCGCGCCTGCCCGCCAGGCCTTCCCTTTCCCAGCGCCAGGGCGGCCTGCCTGGTTCAGGCCCTGTGGCCCTTCGTCCACGGGACGGGGGATGCTGACCTGCGTGCCCGCGCCAGCGCTGCTGCTTCCGTGCTTCCTCCGGAATGGGGGCCACGCCCGCTTGGAGAAGGAGGTGGGAGCAGGACTGGGTGTCAGCTGCTGCCTCGGCCCCCGCTTTGCCAGCCCGCCGGTGGGGCACCCTGTTGCCTGCCCACCCACCGGCCTTCCTTCGCTTGCCCTTCAACGATTGGTTCAGAGATGGGCATGTGACCCAATGCCAGGGAGACCTCAGGAGACCACCCTTCCTGCTCTTGAGGGGACAGACCACCTTCCTCTCTGCCAGTGGCCCATGTCTGGGGGTGATGCCGGGGATTGCTGGGCTGTCTTGCCGTCCAGGATGCTGGCAGGAGACAGGCGATCAGAGCCAGAGAGCCTGACGTGAGCAGCCGGAAGCTTGTCTCCTGGCTCTGTGGGCTTCCCTTCTTCCTGAATCCCATGACTGGTCCAGATGGATGCTGCAGGGCCTCTGAGGAATGGTGAGCGGAGCCGGAACCTTTAGCGATGGGCTGCGGGCCAACTTGCCTGACCTTTACCCCAGAAGACAAACAACTTTGCCCTTGGCTTTGGAGGGGGCATTCTGTCTACCAATGCTGTTTGCTAAACTGTCAGCCTTGATGAGGTGGTCGGGACCAAAAGTGATCCGTGCCTCTGCCTGCAAGCTGTGCAGAAGTGTGACACACGCAGGGAAGTGGTGGCCACGCGGTGACGTGAAAGGAATATGGTCTCTGAGGACATCATGAAGCCATTGAGTCAACCAAGCAGGATCCTGCTCTTTTCTGAACTCCGTTTGGGGAGGTAACATTTCCTTCTTGTTTAGGCTTGTGGTGTGTGCACCTGAGGGAACCTGCGTTCCTCTCTCTGCTCCAACAGGGTTTGCTGGGTCTCACCTGCTGGCCAGTGTGACGGGGGGTGGGGGTGGGGTGTTAACCAAGTCTCACCTGCTGTCCAGTGTGGTGGGGGAGGGGTAATTAAAAGTCGGTGCTCCTCTTGCTAGAGTGTGGTGAGACCCCGTGAGATTTGGCTGGCAGAAGTGTTTAGAAAACCAGAACGTACCGGCAGAAAGACATGATTACCTCCGTTCCTTCCTGGTCAGAGATGGAGACCTGATCTAGTTTCCCGGGTGCTTTGTCACAACAGTTGAAATAAGTTCAGGTTTAGGAAGGAGTCCCCCCCCCCCCCCCCAGCTATGGTAAACTTCTGTCCGAAAGGCTCTGACCCAGCAAAGGGTGGCCTGAGACCCGGGAGGCGAGGACGCTAATGCTCTGCTAGGTGGGGGCTAAACACTGAATGCGTTGTCCCCCAAATTCCTCTGTGGAACCCAGCCCCCAGTGTGATGGAGTCAGGAGGGTGGAGCCTCATGGTGGGATTGGAGCCTTGCCCCTTCTGCCCCGCGGGGACACAGCAAGAAGGCAGTGGTCTGGGCCCCTGCCTCGGAGCCCCGGCCTCCGGGACTTAGAAGCGGCGGGTGTTTGTAGGCCCCTGAGCCTGTGGTTTCCTCCCGGCAGCCTGGACGAGCTGACGGGGGAGGGGGAGGGGGTGCAAAGGCCGTGGTAGGTCTGTTTACATCCCACGTCGCAGGCTTACAGGTCGGGGTGAGCGGGTGAGTACCCGCGTCCTCAGCACGGCTCCCTTCGTCGGTCTGTTTAACCGCAGCCGCTGTGCTGGCCGAGTGGTGGCGTCTCAACAAGGCTGATCTGTCACGTGCTTACTGGCCGGCGGTTTCTTCTCTTGTGAAGGGTCAACATTGATGGCCTGTTTTTCTCCCGGATGTGCAGGAGTTGTTCATGGTTGGGGGTGACGGTGGCCTGTGGTACCCACGGTGGTGCCCCTGCCTCGGCGCCGGGCCCTTCCCACACCCGGCCTCGTGTCCGCCCTTCCCTGCGCCCTCAGCCCACACCCGCCTCCCCCCAGCCCTGCCCAGCGCGGCGTGCTCGGGGCTCACAACACTCGAGGGTTGTGAGGCTCCGAGGTCCTGCGGGAAACAGCGCGGTTCCGCTTTGTCTGGCCCGGTGCTCGCACACTCAGCTGACCCCGGTTTCAGGGACCGGCTGTGGCCGTCCTGTGGAAGTGTGGGTCGTATTCTGAAACCAGAGTGGGCTATGCCCCCTGGATACGCACACTCACCACGTAGATGCGCAGGTGCTACACGTGCACACTCACACCTACACGCCCGTGCCACACACATATGTGCTTACACACACACAACATATGCACACGTGCATTCAGCACCCACACAGCGCCTTGTGCTCCCTGTGGGGCTGCTGAGCAGGGCCTGGGTGACTGTCCCCTGCAGGGCCCCCTCCGTCCTGCGGGACCTCATAGGGTCCCTGCACCGATGGGGGTCGGGGAGTGCCCGCCGGCACCAGGTCCGCCACATCTTCGGGCCTACCTGGAAGGTCCCCTCTGGGATCCTGGCTTCCTGTCCCCCAAACTCAGACCCCTTTTTGTCTGGGCCCGGGGCTCCTGGTCTCCCAGGCCTCTGAGGCACCCGCTCCTCCTCACCCCTCCTCTGGCCGTGCTGCTGGAGACCTGCTCGGCCGCGTCACATGGCCGTGTTCCGGCAACAGCTGGCTGAGCTTAATTAAGCCCCACCGTGCGGTTCCACCTGGTGAGGAATTCTCACCGATGACAAAACAGTCGTCTCCGAGGGCGGGGTGTGAAGAGGCGGGCCGGGGGGGTGGGCGCCTCCTGAGTCACTGCAGGTTCTGGCTGTCACCAACCAGTCCAGGCAGGACATGACCCGTCCTCGGGTCCTCGCCACCCTTCCCGCCGGGATGGTGGCCTCAGTCTGCAGGGGCCTCTGTCCTTCCCTGTGGGAGAGACAAGATGCAGGCAGCCCCACTCCACAGGTAAGAAGGCCTGGGTTCTGGAAGGCTCCGTGCTGTGCAGAGCCCCTGTGTGGCCGTCCAGGACACAGGCATGTTGGCAACTCACCGCGGTCCAGGCCGAACGACACGTGAGCTGTGACTGAGGCCATATGCAGCATGCTTTGGTAGTGTGGGGAGGGGGACTGGATTTGCTGTGGAGGACCTGAGGGGGTCCCTCGGCAGTGTCTTTGCTCTCCACGGGGCAGGGGCGTGGGGATGCGGGCAAAGGCGTCACCCGCAGAAGGGGCCCAGAACCAGGACTGGGAAGAGCCGCAGAGTGAGTAGTGTCCCCAGACGGGCCCACAGCCTTGGGTGCCACTACCCTCTCGCTCTCGGAGCCTGAGCTCTGCGGGGGGTTGGGGGGGGATCACAGGAGGGTCCCGAGTCTCATCCCTGCGGGCTGGAGTCCCCAGGTGACTTGCCTGACATGGGGCTCCATTCACTGTACCAGACACGCCCGCCAGCTCTGCACAGGGAAGGAGCACGTGATGCATCTGACTCCAGAGAGGTGCTCCGGCAGTGTGGACGCCCCCGGGAGGCACTCCGGCGGTGTGGACTTCCCTGGGAAGGCACTCTTCCGGAGGCTCAGTACCCGGCAGGACTGGCTGGCACCTTGTGAGGCCCACCTGTGCACACAGATTGAGTCCCTTAAAAATGCTATTAATAACTTGATCCCCATCTGCTTCCAAAAGGGGTTTGGGAAATGCAAGAAACAACAGAACTGTGTGAAGGGAAACGACAAGGTGGCTCATCGATTATTAGGCCCCAAATCAGCCTTAGGTTTTGTTCTGAACTTCCTGGCACCGGCGGTAAAAAGGGAAGTGAGAATTTGTCAATCATAGATTGACAATTGGTACGTTCAGGTTTTCAGGAAACGGCAGGAGAGGAAGGCACTTTCAGGGAAACCCGTCACAGGCCCGGGCCGGGTCCCTGCTCTCTGGCTTCAAGAAAGTCCGTCGACCTGCCTGAGGCAAGAAGAATAATGGTGTGTGTTGGTGCTGTCTGCTACCTGCTCGCCGTGGTGGCGTGGGGGTCACGTGCAGAGCACAGCCGTGACAGGACGGTTGCCGTGTTCCGGTCACCTTCTACACGGCAAGGATGCGGTCACACCTCCCACTGCGGCAGCCCACTCGTTCTGAGTCCCCAGGTCAGTTTTGGTCTGCCTCTCACCCTGACGTGGCCGCCCCGGCACTGTCCGAGCAGCTTGGCTTGGGGATAGAGCCTGTTACCATAGCCGTGTGTGCACGTGTGTATTTGTATTTGTCTCTATTACCAGTGTCGCAGGAAGGCCGTGATCCCCAGGAGCACATGCTGTGAAAGACTTAATGGCACACTGAGTCCAGGGAACAAGAGGAGGCATCGGCAAGGCGTTGCTTTTGAAGATGTAGGTTGACAGCTCGCAGGGGCTTTGTCCTTGTCTCAGAGGCTCGGAGTGAGAAGGAAAGGGAGATGCAGGAACCTTCCGGGCCCTGGGCACCAAGAGAGGGCAAGACACAGAACCCTCAGAAGCTCTTCTCATGTGGAAAGTGGGTTGTTGTGAGGTGGGAAGTGGTTGGACAGACTGCCAGGTGGACAGTGGTGCCTGCCGAGCGGTGTCGGCGGCCTGGGGGCTCGCGGTGCCCTGCGTGTGCACACGCCCTTCCCGGGCTGCACCCTCGGCAGCAAAACCCCCGACGCCCCTGCCCGGAGCCAGACAGCCTTCGCTTTTGTCTGTGTGGGGACGGTTTTCATCACAAATTCTTTTTGTCGTCTGATGTGTGACTTTTCAGAGTTTCTGTTTCTTCTTGTGTCAGTTTTGGTAATTTGTCCCCCAACGGGTTCACCTGTTTCCACTGGTTGTCAGAGTTATTGCTGTGAAGATGTCGATGATCTCTGATTTCCTAATGTCTGTGGGGTCTGTGGTGATGTGCTAGCGCGCGTTCCTGACACTGGAAATTCTGTCTCCTGTGTCTCTTCCTAAGCCACCTGAGAGTTTGTCAGTTTTTATTAATCTTTTCAAAGAACTAACTTCAGGTTTTTATGTTTTTCTCTATTTAATTCATATTGTATTTCTGTTCTTTGTTGGATCCTTCTACTTTTTAAAGCTTAATTTGCTTTTTTAGATTTTCAAGGGGAAAGCTTAGATCATTTTTTAAAAACCTTTATTCTTTTTTTTTTTAAATTTTTTTTAATGTTTTTATTTATTTCTAGGAGAGAGAGAGAGACAGTGTGAGCAGGGGAGGGTCAGAGAGAGAGGGAGTCACAGACTGAAACAGGCTCCAGGCTCTGAGCTGGCAGTCAGCACAGAGCCCGACGCGGGGCCCAAACCCACGAACTACGAGATCATGACCTAAGCGAAAGTCGGACGCTTAACCGACTAAGCCACCCAGGCGCCCCTAAAAACCTTTATTCTTTTCTGACAGGCATTTAAAGCCGTAATTTTTATTTTAAGCCCTGTTTTGGCAACAGCCCACAAATTTTGACATGTCATGTTTTCATTTTTATTTAGTTCAGAATATTTTAAAATTTTCTTTGCGATTTGTTATACGCATGGGTTATTTAGAAATTTGTTAATTTCCAAATATTTGAGGGAATTCTACACATATCTTAATGCAGTTGATTTCCAACTTTACTACAGTTGAATATACTCTGTGTTATTTTAAACCTTTCAAGTTTATTGAGATGTGTTATGGTGAACAAGCCGTGTGTGCTTGAAGAAGGTATATTCCGCTCTTGTTGGGTGGAGTGATTGCCCAGTGAGGTCGTGTCGGCTCAGGTGGGCTGACAGTGGTGCGTTTTTATGTCCTTGCAGATTCCTGTGTCTACATATTCAATTCGTTGCTGAGAAGAGAGTGAAAACTCCAACTACCATTGTGGATTTGTCTGTCTCCCCATAGATTTGTTTGTTTCTGCTACACTTATTTTGAATTTCTTATTAAGTACATACTACTTTGTGATTGTTATACCTCCGTCATGGATTGGAATTACCTGTATTCCACTTCATTTTCTCCTTTTTTTTTTTTTTTTTTTTGCAGCGTATAGAATTTCAGGCTCACAGTTTTATCTAAACACTTTACAGGTGCCATTCTGTATTGTGTGGCTCACCGTGTTTCCAGTGAGAAGTCAGCCACGGGTCTTCTCTGTTCCCTTGTGTATGATGCGTCCATTTTTCTTCTGGCTGCATTTTTTTTTTAAGTTTTTTTTAATGTTTGTTTATTTTTGAGGGAGAGAGACAGAGTGCTGGTGGGAGGTGGGGGCAGAGAGAGGGAGACACAGAATCGGAAGCAGCTCCAGGCTCCAAGCTGTCAGCACAGAGCCTGACGCGGGGCTGGAACCCACAAACCATGAGATCACAACCTGAGCTGAAGTCCGACACTTAACCGACTGAGCCCCCTGGGCACCCCTCTCTGGCTGCTTTTAAGCTGAACTATTTATCTTTGATTTTAGTATGTTCTTAGGTATTTTTAAAATATTTATACTATTTAGGCTTTATTGATTTGTGGGCTGATATTTTCCACCAAATTTGGGAAAATTTCAGTTATTCAAATATATTGTTCAGCCCCCCTCACCTTCCATAGCATATATATGGATGTACTTATTTAGATGGTGTGGGATTGCCCCACAGGTCACTGAGGGTCTGTTGTTATCGCTGCTGTTTTAAAGGCTATCCCTCTCTTTCTGTGTTTAAATTTGGATTGTTTTTCTGGAACATTTTTTTTAGTTTCTTTTTTTATTTTATTTTATTTTTTTATTTCACAAATAGTTTATTGTCAAATTGGTTTCCACGTAAACCCCAGTGCTCATCCCCACAAGTGCCCTCCTCCATGCCCATCACCCCCCTCCCCCCCACATCCATCAGTCCTCAGTTTGTTCTCAGCATTCGAGAGTCTCTCATGGTTTGCCTTCCTCCCTCTCCTCACTATTTCCCTCCTTCTTCTCCCCCACAGTCCTCCGTTAAGTTCCTCCTAATCCTCCTAGACGTGCAAACATATGATATTTGTCCTTCTCTGCCTGACTTATTTCGCTCAGCATAACACCCTCAAGGTCCATCCATGTTGCTACACATGGTCAGATTTCATTCTTTCTCATGGAACATTTTTATTTTCAAGTTCACCAGTCGTTTCTTCTGCAGCCCAATCTGTTGTTAGACTCAGCCTGAGTTTTTCTTTCAAGGTTTGTATTTTTCTGTCTGTCGGATTTCCCCCCTTATAGCCCCCACTCTGTTGAGAGTCTCCTTCTTTTCATGCATGTCTTTTTTTGTTTGAAATACTTCTTTTCTATTTCCAGTATCTGCGTCATCTCTGGGTCTGCTCTATTGACTTTTTTTCTTTTCTTTTCTGGGGTAATGCGTCTGCTGCTCCGCATTTCTGGTAGTTCTGTATTGTATGCTGGACATCGTGACCCTTCTTGGAAGACAATCGCGTTCTGTTCTGGCTCTGAGCTCAGTTACGGACTCAGCCTGGTTTGGGCTCAGGCGTGGTTTGGGCTTTGTTAGGGCAGGACCTCCGCGGCATGCTGTGCGGGGTGTTTGGGGTGGTCTTTGCACTCGGGCCGTCTGCTCTGCAGTGGCCCCTGGCCCCGGCCCGTGCCGGCTCCACACTGCCATCAGCCCACAGCCCGCAGTAGTTCTTGGCCAGGTCCTGTTGAGTCCCACCCTTACACGTGCGGCTCACTGTTCACAGACTCGGAGGAAGGGGTGCGGATTTCCGGGCGTCCGTCTTTGCACGTGTCTCTCTCTGTGCTCCTAGGCCCCTCAGCAGCCCACACGAACCTGTTTCCTCCGCCTCTTGAGGCCGCCGCGCCGCCTGGAGCTCTGTCTCCTGTGCCGGTTTGGGGATTGCTCCAGGCAGGAAGCTGGGCTGGGGCTGTCCCATGCCGAGCCTCGCCACTTTCTTGCCGACGTTCTCTTCTGGACAGTGAGCGAATGGCCGGTCAGGGGCTCCGCACTGTGCTCTGCGGAAACCTTCATGGTGCCTGGCGTGCTGTAGCTTCAGTAAACGTGGGTCTGTTCTAGCCGGTGCGGAAACAGAGGGGGCTGCTCTCCACTTACTGCCCGCCTCCCAGCCGGGGGCAGCGTGGACGCTGAAAACGGTGAGGCTGAGCATCCTGGACCGCAAGAGAGACACGCACTTTGTTTCCTGTGCGAGGGCACCCTGATGATGCGCCTCAGTTACGTCATTCATTTACTCGTTATTTAACTGCAGTCGCTGAACATCAGCCAAGTGTGAGGCTCTGGGGCGACAGATGATGTCTTGTCCACAGGATGCCCGGGTGACTCAGTTGATTAAGCATCCAACTCTTTTTTTTTTTTAATGTTTACTTATTTTTGAGAGAGAGAGAGCACACCTGACTGGGGGAGGGGCAGAGAGAGAGAGAGAGAGAGAGAGAGAGAGAGAGGTAGGCACAGAATCTGAAGCAGGCTCCAGGCTCTGAGCTGTCAGCACAGAGCCCGACACGGGGCTCGAACTCACGGACTCTGAGATCATGACCTGAGCCGAAGTTGGACGCTTAACTGACTGAGCCGCCAACCACCCCTAGCATCAACTCTTGATTTCAGGTCATGATCTCACAGCTCATGAGATTTAGCCCCCCATTGGGCTCTATGCTGAGTGTGGAGCCTGCATAAGACACTCTCTCTCTCTCTCTCTCTCTCTCTCTCTCTCTCTCTCTCTCTAAGACATTAAAAAAGAAAAGTCTTGCCCTCACAGAGCTCTGGGACTGGGGTGAATGGAGAGAAACAGGGGAATAAATGTTTTGTCCTCCCTGGGGACCCTATGAGAGGCACAAGCCTGGAAGGGTCTCAGCCAGCCCCGTGTGGGCACAGAAAGCCTCCAGAAGGTGTGGGTGCCCCCATACATGGTCAGGCACCCCTCCTGTTGGGGACCCAGGCAGGACATCTCACAGTGAAGGGCCTGGGCCAGACACACCCTGTCTGGTCGTGGATGGGCCTCTCTGGAAGGTTGCTGAGAGCAGGTGAGAGTCTGCAGCCTCATCTGGCCCCGCATCCTGCTTGCAGGAAACAGGAAACACTTGGGTTTGACTCTACTTTGCCTCTTGGTTTCTGGGAGATGGAGCCGTGTGGCTTGTCAGTACGAGAGGGACTGGCAGAGTCTGTGCGGCCTCCTCGGCACATCCTGGCTGCAGGGGCTACGTCCTTGGGATGCCAGGGGTTCCTGTGAACACGCACCCCCCTGGTCCCCCATTCCCTGCCCCCCCCCCCGCAGAAGTCACCATCGGGCACCCTCCGGCCCTACCCCACCTGCTCAGAGACTGATGCACAGACCCCTCTCTGTCTCCCTCCTGCACCTCTCTCCACTTCGTCCCCCCCCCCCCCCCCCCCCCCCCCTTCTCGTGCCTGTCTCTCCCCATCTTGAAAGGCAGGAGAGATGGAAGTCGAGATCTTCTCTCGGTGCTTATTATTGAAAAGTTCAGTGCAGAGCCAGACAGTGATGCTATGAGGAGGGAGGAGGGGGAGTGGATATTAAAATGCATGTGCACAGCTTGGCTTTGCAGCAGATGTTGGCATAATTAGAGAGGAAAAAATTATGAAATTAATTTGTGGTTCAATGTAAATTTCAGCGCTGGGCTCCAGTCACCTCGTGTGCACAGATAGACACGCACACGCGCACACACGCGCACACACACACGCACGCACAGCCCAGCTGCCAGCAAAGTGGTAATTGTCTATCCAGAGGGAGAGACTGGCATGAAAAACGGGGGGGAAGGGGGCCGAGGGTGGGATGCGTCCTCTTAAAGGCATAGCTGCTTGAAGGGGGGAGAGCGCCCCTCCCCCGCAGAGGACACTGCCACCCCCTGCTAAGGGTAGGTGCACGCTCGGCTGGGCCCTGCGGGTGTCCCCACACCCCCATGGCGGGAGGGGAGGGCGGGTGGCCCGGCCGTGTCACTTTGAGGCAGATTAGAAGGGAGAGAAGTACTCTGTGCTGGCGGGGGGCCGAGCTCCGGGCAGCAGCGGTGCAGCGGGTTAGCTGGTTCAGGGGTTGAGCCTGTCAGCCGGGGGTTGGGGGGGCAGGTGTGAGGACTGTGAGCAAAGGCAGGGAGGCCACGCGGTGCAGGCGTGGTGACTGTGTTGTCACCGTTTGGCTGGCCCTGAGGAGCACTGAGGGTGAGTGCCCAGGCCAGGCATTGTTTGGAAGCCCCGGACAGGAGGGGTGAGAGCACGAGCCTCCCAGCTCTGACCTGTCTCCTCCCCTCCTGTCCACGTACCCTCCTGCTTTCCCTGCGGTGCGTCAGCCCACTGCCGGGACCTCGGACACCAGGCTGCTGCCCCCTTTCTGGGCGCTGCAGGGTCTCCAGGACGGGTGCGTGCGGCAGAGATGCCCTCTCCCGCTTCCCCGCGGCTGGTGCGGCAGCCTGGCCCGCCCCACCCTCTCGGCCGGCCACCCCCGCATCCTGCCCTCTACCAGGTGGGCTGGCTGAGCGACCCTTTGGCCTCAGGCTCACTCTCTGCCCAGTGAGAGCTGGGCAGGGGCCTTCCGTCTGTGCCCTGGGCGCCCTGGGCACATCAGAGGAGGAGGAGGTGTCCCTGGAGGCCCCCGCCCTCCCTGCACCTGTGAACAAGGACAGGTTACCTGCCACCCTCTCAGCGTGTCCCTGGATCAAGAGGAATCACCCACAGCCCACTTGGAGGCTCTGACCAGAGCCTCGGACCCCCAGGGCCTCCACGTCCACCTCCCAGGGACACTGAGCCTTCCCGTCATCTGTTCAGCGTGGTCACTTCCAGTGTGTCCCTTCCAGGAGCTCT
Source organism: Hyaena hyaena (assembly GCF_003009895.1). Classification (NCBI taxonomy): domain Eukaryota; kingdom Metazoa; phylum Chordata; class Mammalia; order Carnivora; family Hyaenidae; genus Hyaena; species Hyaena hyaena. Next base: position 10,498,536 of record NW_024080633.1, read on the forward strand.
GGTGCACGGCCCGTGCCCTTTGTGAGCTGGTTCAGCCTGTCAGGGGATCCCACTCACCCCACCACCTCAGCCTGCAACACGCCTGGACACAAGCCTTCCACTGGCCCAGGCCATTCTGACTCCTGCATTCCCCTGATGAGTCCTCAGCCTGATGCATCACGCTCAGGACTTCCTCCTCCAGGAAGCCCTCCCTGACCACCCGTTAAAGGGTAGGCACTTGTCCTAAATTGTCAGTGATGTCTGTGCCCCTCCCTGCAGGACCTCTTCCAACGCTGTGCGAGGCACCGCAGGCCTGGGCAGTGCCTGCGGTCTCCTGGCTGCGCCCCACGCTCTTGGGAAGCCCCGTCCACATGTTCTGAGGGTCATATCAACGTCTCAAGCTTTGCTTTGACCCTCCCAGGACCTGAGAAGACCGTTCCCTCCAGGACTGAAGCACTGCGTTGGGTTCGGTGGGGTGCTTGCCCACAGGCGTCCAGCAGCAGCCCTGGCCGGGCTTCACGGCATGGCCACTGGCACAGTCACCGGGTGGCAGGAGCCCCCAGCCCAGGCGGGCTCACAGGACACAGCGGGGCGGCCAAGGCTTGCGATGGCCACTCTGCCCCTCAGGGCTGGAGCCGGTGCTTGACTGCAGGTCTGTGCGTTTCCCGACAGGCTCCCCCGGACCGCGTAGCCGGGCCCTCTCCAAGGTGCTGAAGCCGTCAGAGCCGGGCCGCGGGGGGGGGGGGGGGTGCTGTGTCAGCTTCCTGTCCCCGACGTGGCCAGCAGAAGGCTCTTGCTCCCCGACATTCTCCAGTCTCGGCTCCTGAAGGGTGCGGAGGAGAAAGACACAGGCTTTGAGGACAGACCGGCCAGTCCCTGTGTGCCCAGGGCAGTGCACCCCTTCCTGAACCTGCTTCTCCTGCTGTCCAGCAGGGGAGATGCGGGGAGAAGGTGGAGATCAGGGCTCAGGCTCCAGACGGGCCGGGCTCGGGCTAGTGGGGTGCAGTGTCTGTCTCTGGGGGAGCGGCCGTGGGACTGCCACCGCACTGCCCCTGCCCTGGCCGTCCGCGGCTCTCTCCCCACCCCCCCGTGGGCAGTACAGCCTCTGCCTTCTCTGTAGCTCTGGATTCTGTTTCTTTGTTTCAACTCCTCCACATTTACTTCCTTTTTCATGACATAAATAAGCCCGGGGACGGGAGGTTGGGTCCACGTCTGTGTGTATCCCGTGTGTGTAAGTGGGTGTGCCCACGCTTGGAGGCACGCAGGGAGCGGGCTGTGGGTGGCACATGCCCCGGGCCTGCAGTGCAGGAGTGTGCCGGGTGGGTTGTGGTTGTGCATCCATCCGTGGCCTGTCTGTGCAGCATGTGGACATGCGTGTTCCGGGGGTTATTCCCAGCGGCCCCCCACCCGGCTCCACTCCCCAGCTCATTAAGGCTCTCCCATTATTCTGACATTTGTGCGCGTCACGTACTGGCAAGAAGTAATTTACTTAGAAGAAATTAAAAGTTCATTTTAATTGAGCGCACACTGCAGTATGCAAATGAGCACATTATGCACCCGACGCAGAGACAAAGCTATAATCAGCACTTAACCCTGCACGCGCCGGGCCTCGGTGCCAGTGCTGTGGGGCCGTGCCGTGGTCCCGGCCTTGCAGAGGCCCCCCTGTCTCCGAGGAGGGGGCTGGATACCCCGGGACGGTGCATCGTCCCTCCTGTACTTTCTGTGAACTTTTTCCGGGTGTCGACAGCCGTATGAGCACTGGTGCCCTGGGGAGAGACCCAGCCTCCAGCCAGGGCCCCTGCTGTCTGTGTGGCCAGGCTCCCCCGCTCGCAGCCGCACAAAGCAGGCCACACACAGCAGACAGTGCCTGAGACCGGCCACTGCCACCCTGCCGTAGGAGGGCCTCTGGGCGGTGGGTGCTAAGGACACGCTTCCGGGTCTGTGACCTGGGGCTGGTGTCCATGTGTGTTTACCCCGTAGAGGTAGACCGGGGGGCAGGCTCCCCTGGGAACCGAGCGCTTCACGTGGCCCAGGGTCCGGTCAGGTGGCATGAGGGCAGAGCTCCAGGGTGACCTGAGGGACGTGTCACCCACGCATGCCCGGCCCGGTGCTCTTCCCGCTCCGCACCAGGTGTGTCCACCCACTTCCTGTCGTCTTAGCCGTGGCCCCGGCGAAGCAAGCGGGGGAGCAAGCGGCTTGCCCGAGTGATGGGGCAGTCTCGAGGAATAGGGGTGGCCTGTGTCCTTGTGACCAGGTGGGGGGCACGGGGCCCTCCTCCAGTGCCCAGGGAGAGACACGTGGGCTTCTCCCCCAGGCCCTGGTGGACGCCCACGGGCACGCCTCCCCCCGCCCCCCCACAGGAGCAGGGAGGCGGATGGCAGGCAGGGTCTCCAGCCAGAGGCCAGAGAGGAGTCTAGTTCCAGCTGTGCGTCCTCATCTGTCGGCGGGGCTGGCGGTGTGAGGCCACCCACCCAGCCCGCTGCCTGCACCTCTGTGTCTCTTCTCAGGCCCTGCTGTGTGCTCTCGGCAGGCCAGCACCCGTGCGCCCGGCCCAGCCCAAAGTGACGAGGGGCCTGGTGGGCTCCTGCTAGAGCCGTGCTTGATCCCTGGGCTGGTGTTTCTACGTGAGATTTTCCCTACCTGTCAGACCTGGGGTTTTTAATGACAGTGCAAATGAAGCTGGTTCGCAGATGTGAGCTGACAGCCAGCTGCGGGAGGGAGCCGGTTACCTCCAGCCCCAGCCCCAATGCCCACGGATCCGAACAAAGGAGCCATCCCAGCACACTCGCATGAGTGGAGACAGCAGGGGCCGAGCAAGCTGTTCCCGCCTCCCAGAGCACCCGCCCCACCGCTGCATAGACCCCACCAGCTGGGCTCCGTCTCTCAGGGGCCAAGGGCACCCCACTCACAGCCCCCCACCCTGTCGCTCCATGTCCACGAGCTCAGGGTCTGTGCTCCCCCAGCCCCCCTCCACCAGCGATGCCCCTCAGCCCTGCGGTGGCTCCACGCCCACCCGAGTGCATTGCTGTTCTGTCCCCAGGCTCCCTGAAGGGGGAGGCGCAGGACAGGGAGCCTCTCGGACCCTCGTGGGCACGGACCTCGGGAGAGCCCCAGCAATCGGCTAGTAGGACCCTGGAGGGTGGGTTTGGGTTCCCCGGGCCTGGGCGGGCCCCGGAATCTGCATTCCCACCCTGAGAAGCCCTGTGGGCTGCACAGCGGGGTCCTCAGGCCTCTGTCCCAGGGAAACAGGAGCCCTCCACAAGCCCCCACGCCCACAGAAGGCGGCCCCCCCTCAGCTCCCTGGGAGGAGGGCTGGGGATGGACGGCCTGGGCAAGACGGGGTGCGGCATGGGGTGTCTTGTCTCCTGTTGTATTCCTGAGTTTCTGGAGTGACCCCCTCCAGCCCCAGCTGCGCTGCTCTGTCCCCCCACAGCCTGGTCCCTGGAGAGCTGAGCCGCTCTGCTCCGCCCGTGTGCTTTGTGCGGTTTCCCCTCCACCACAGCCACGTCCTGACAGCTTTGCTGAGTGGCTGGCGTAAGAGCTCCCCCCACGCCCCCTCTAGCAGAGGGGTCTATGGGGAGGGGCCTGGCCGTGTTGGGGGGCTGAGCACTTGTCCAGGCCCTGACGCACCTGCACTGGCTCTGAGGGTGCCTTGTCACCTGCTGGCTGCACGGTGGCTGCTCCGGGGCCGCCCTCCCTCACCAGACCCTTTGCCTACAACCTAAGGGTCTGCTTCTGGATGTCATTGTGTCCCTGATCTGGCTACCGGTGTCCCTCCCTAACCTCACCACACCCCGTGTCCTCTGGCCTCCTGTGCGAAAGGCACAGGTCCCTGTGGCCGTCGTCACGGCCTGTGGCAGTGTGGCTCTTGTCATCGTGGGCTTCTGAGGTTGAGCATGTGTGTCAGTGCCCACCGGCACCGACTGTCGAGGACGTGCCCTGTGCCACGGTACATGCCACTGAGGCACATCCTCCAGGCCGTGGGATGGCCAGCGGCAGAGCTCAGGCCTTCCAGGACCCAAGTCCCTGTGACCCCCAAGGCCCGTGTTCTTGGTTCTGGTGCACTGCTGAGCTGGGAAGCAGATCTCGCATCTGGCGTGGTGGCCAGCTGTCCAGGAGCAGCCCCGCGAGCGCACCGCTCACCAGCTTGCAGTTGCGAGAAAGCTTGGCGGGAGCATGATGTTCCTGGGTCTGCGGCCCAGTTCTTGTCCACACTGGCAGCCGCGAGGCTCCTCGGTGACCTGCGTGTGGGTGTGGATCACCCCTTATAGGGGGCATCCTGGAGCTCATCTACTCCAGGTGGCAAACAGCTGGCAGACGGTGGCTCCCTGGAGTTCCATGGGTTGTGGGAGAAGGCGCTGTGATTGATTAGCGACGTCTGGCCTGGGGCACTGTGATCGATCAGTGATGTCTGCCCTGGCCTAGGCTTAGGCCAGGCCTACTGTGATGCAGAGGAGTCTCTGAGAAGGGCCCTGGCTTGGCGGTTAGGGCACCGCATCCTAGTTCCAGAGCTTGGTTCAGGCGCTGGCCCTGCACTTCAGGAAATGCCGTGTGAAGCCCTCCTGCGGCCTGTGCTCCTGGCTGCCGCCGGGCGTGGCAGTGGGCCGCTCCCACCCAGGTTTGCCGTGTGGGGCAGGCGTGGCTCAGGCACTCCGTGGCCGACTCATCTGATGCTCACTGGTCTGGGAGACGGGGACCGGCTGTGCGCCCCTGTCCCTGCCACGCTGAGGACCAGGCCTTTGCCTACAAGTGTCCCCCATTAACCATGGCCTCTGGGTCTCTCTGAGCTGCGTGGTCACTTGGAGGCTCCAACTTCTCCAAGCAGATGCCTTGCTGTCCTTGTGTGGGGGTCTCAGCCCGTGGGGGTCTCAGCCACAGGAAGACAGGACCCAGCAGGGGCGCCAGGCGTCCCCACTGCAGCCCGCAACCGCTTGTGGAGTTATTAGAGCCGTCCTCGCACAAGACGGAGGCTCAGAGTAACATGGAGACGTAGTTAAGTTCAGGGCACTGGCCTCGCTCTGCCCTCCCTCCTCAGGGCCTTTCTGAGACCTCACAAGCCCTGAATCCGAGCAGAACAAAGGACCCAGCTCCCCAAATGTCTTCAGAGTGCCTCCTGTCCCTTGGCCCCAACTGTCACAAGCTCCATCACTTGGAAGGACGTCCTCCTCTGCCTGTGAAAAGCCGCCTCCTACAGGGCCCAGGGCAAATGCCACCTCCTCCAGGAAGCCTGCCTTGACCACTCCTGTGGAAGCTTGTCTTCCCTCTGAAATTGGAGGGTCCTCTGTAGCTCTCCTCTGCCACCCCTCTGTGAGTGCAGGCTTGTCACCCTGGTGGAGGGGGGCAGCCACGTGTACCCACCATGGCCCCCAGTATCTGAAGTGCGTGGAGGCTGCAGCATAAGTAACTAAGTGGATGAAGACAAGGGGTGGCCTGAGGGCCCAGGTACCTCCAGTCCTGAAGACTGGAGGCGGGGGTCATTAGCAGACCCCAGCAGCACCTGTCCGTGCGCTGTCAGTCCCTGGAGGCGCCCCGTACGGCCCGGTCTGGCCCTGGGGACTCGGGCCTTGGGGTGGCTGGCGGTGCCCCACGCAGGCCCTCCCACACGGCTCCAGACGGCAAACAGGAAAGAGTTAAGTCCTCAGCGAGAAGGAAGTGGTAAACAATTTTCTCTCCCTTGGCTAAATTAATATGCAAATTCCTGCACCCCTCCACTCCCTTCCCCTGCCTTGAAATTAGCGAGGTAGAATGCTCGGGCTAATTATGCATTCAAACGAACAGGCGGCTTCTGGCGCCAAGAGGGCGCCGGAGGAAACTGACGTGGGCGCGTGCCTCCCTTCTGTGCATCTGGAGCCCCTCTCGTGTGCCCCACAGATGTGACCCGGCAGTGACCGTGGCCCCCCAGACTCGGGGAGAGGTGCAGGGACTGGCCCCGGGCAGGAGAGGAGAGACCCTGCACACCGCCCCTCTTCCCCATCAGCCAAACCCACATCCCACCCTGCAGACAAGCCCCCCAGGACCCCGCGGTCAGGAGCGAGTGGGGGGCTGTGGAGACGGCTGCCGTCTGGAGCCGGGCTGGTGGGACAGCGAGGTCCAGGTGTGGAGGACGGGCCCTCGAGCACAGCACTGCTCACGGACTCTCACGGGTTGTGGTTGGAGGTTAAATCTCATCCCAGAAAGACGGTTTTTCTGCAGAGTAGGAATCCGTCCAGCAGGAGACGAGAGGGATGGAGGCTGCCTGGGACCGGGGCGAACGGGGTCAGCGGGAAGCAGGGGTTCAGGAGGTGAAGAGGGGCCGTGCCCCGTCCTCTTCTGGGAGGGCTCTTTCTGTCCCCGCCCGCGAGGCCTGGCCCATCCTTGCAGCCTCCCCCCATGGCCCCCGCCAGCCTTGGTTTGCTTCCAGGGGACCGCAGGGCCCCTCTTCTTTCCCCGCACTCCTGGGGTCAGTTCTGCGTCTGTATGTGTTGGGTGTGGGGTTTGATTTCCCGGAGCCTGAGAGGGTGTCCCAACTTGTCCAAGCCCCCAGCAGGCCCCTCGTACTGGAAGGGCTGCTGGTGAGCCCAAGCGGTGGGCATCCCTGGGTGAGGGGCTCCCCTGTTAGAGAGCCTCACCTCTCCCAGGAGGTTCTGAGGCAGTCAGATGGGTGGGCGGGTGGCCCCAGGCAGGCAGACTGCCTGAGGCCCTGACCCTGGGTCATCCGGAGTCAGAGAGGAGAAAGACCATCCCCCTCCGAGTTCCCTCGCCCGGAAGCAGAGGTGTGGGCCCGGCTCTGGAGGGAGGACACAGGACTGGGCAGTGCGCGCCCTGGCTCCCGGCCCGGGGCTGTGGCCTGGGTCAAGCCATGCCCTCAGGCATTCGCTGCAGGCCCCCAGAGCCCAGCACTGACCTAGCCGCAGGCCCCTGAGAGCAGACATGCAGATCAGACGGACCCTCCTCCCCACAGGCGGGGGTGGGAGTGGGGGGCCCACAGAGAAAGCAGGTGAGAAGACCCTTGGCCCCTCTCAGGCTGGTGAGGACCAGGGAGGGGGGGGGCAAGGACCCCACCTCCGCCATACCTGCCTTCTTTCTGGCCCCTGGGGAACAGCCCAGATTCCCAGAGCTAGAAGGATCAGGAAGGTGAGCCCGTGGCTCCCGCCAGCAGCGACAGGGATGGATGCGCGATGTTAAATATTCATGCGATGGCAGCCTTCCCCAGCGCCTCCGGCAGGCGCTCATCAGCCGGATGGACGGGGGGGCGGCCGTGGAAGACAAATCACCTGGGAGAGGCGGTGTGTCTCGGAGCCGCCAGCATCGCCACCAATCAATAGGGGTCTGAGGCTCCGAGCAGTGGATAGCGAGGACTAAGTAGGAGCAAAGAGACAGGCAGATTAATTAGGCTCACAGTGGGGAGGGTCTTGAAGAAGGAAGGGAGGAAGTGGGAGGTGAGGTGTCCATGGAGGCCTCGGAGAGGGTGCTGAGAACAAGGTTGGACGCAGATCTGGCCACAGATGTGTTTTAGGGGCCCCAGCCAGTGAGGCCAAGCCACCTGCCCCACCAGGTGTGGCCCGGGCCCCTGGAGGCGCAGAGGGAGGCCGTGCCTGACCCCACTCCTGACCCAGGCGGCGCTGTTGGGTGGCCCAGTGATGGGCACTGGACCCTCTGGTCAGGGATCTCAGCAGAGGAGAGGTTCCTGGAAACAGCCTCCTCCCAGGAGGTGCGAGGCTGCCCCTAGTCGGAGTTGGGGACTTTGTCCCTTTGACGGTGACGCATGGCCCCACTAATCCCCTGCTCACACAGTTAGTCCTGGCGCAGCTGCGGCCCCTGCCCTCCAGGCTCGGTACCGCCAGGCTGCGAGCATGCTGCAAATTAACACTATTTGTTCTGCTGAACGTGTTATCCCGACGCTGCACGCGTAGGTTATTAACTCGCCGGCAGCGCGGGGAGAGAGGCAGCCGGGGCTGGGGGTGGAAGGGGATGTGGCTCCGGTTCGTCTGACCCCCTCTCAAGCGTGTCGCCTGCATGGGGGAGGGTGCCGGCACTGGACCTGTGGACACTGACCTTGAAGGGCCGGCATCATTCCTGGGGGAGGGTCCTGGCTCCCGTCTACACATCCTGGTGGCCTCGCCCAGGGCTCCGGGCTTGCCGTTCCCAGGCAGCTCCATAGCCTTGGGGAGGTGAATTGTCATCTCTCAGAGTCCCTGTGGCTGCCTCCCCATCGGTTAGACAAGACCCCTGGGCCGAACTCAGGCTTGGCTCAGTTACTGGCACCGTTCCTGGGTGTTTACCTGGCCACTGTAGGTGAGGCTCTCCGCGTCAGAGCAGGCAGTTGGCCAGAGATTCAATCCAGAGGCCAGGACAGGTGGGTTAAAGCCCTAATGTGGAGTCGGGGAGGGCTGAGCATCCCTGGGCCTGCTGGAGAGCCTCTCCCATGTTGGGACCCTCCCCTGCAGGAGGGAGGAGTGGTGGAGGGGAGGCCCGCAGTTCTGATCCTGGGTAGAGGCTCCAAGTTGGGACCATGAGAGCATGAGGGACACTTGTTGCCCAGGAAAGCTCACGGGGACAGGACTCGGGCCCTGGTGGGCACAGCCTCCCTGTGGCCGCCACCTGCAACCGGAGCTCGGGGTCTGGCAGCGCCCTCACAGGACTCCGCACCTGTGGGGATCTCAGGGGAGCCATCTGTGCCCACCAGCCCTCCCTTGGGGCCAGGGAGGGCCTGGCAGAGCAGAGGCACCAAATGCAAGAAGGCAGACCAGCCGTGTGCCGACTTCTCCTAAGACCCTTAGGCCAGGAGCCCAAGGACCCCTCCGGGCAGGGCCCTGCGGACGGTCCCTTCTCCCTGAGCCTCTTGCGTTTGAGGGGCGTGTTCTGTACCTCCAGGTGTGGGGTGCCGAGTGAGGCCGTGCTTGGGGGGCTCGCACAGCGTCTCGAGGCCCCAAGCAGGGGCTTTCCAGGGTCCCAGGCCCCCGTCCCTGCCAACAGCACAAGGAGGTCTTGACACTTTCTTCATAAAGGCAGCCAGACTAGAAGGAAGGCCCCAGTCCTCCACGAGGGGCCCCGGGGAAGACGTGGCAGAGGGGTTGTCTACACCTGGGGGCTGATGGCGGCTGGCAGCCTTGGCTAAATGGAGCCTGCTAGGCACCAGCTGGTGTTTCCTGGGCTGATTTTGGGCCACAGGCACCATGGCCCTGTGAACTTGAGGGCAGCTGGAGCATCCTCCTCTCTTACGGATGAGCCTGGGGAGGCCTCACAGCAGGCAGCCCTCCCCCGCCCCTTCGCCCCCTCCCCCACTGAGTGTAGCCGGTCTGGACACCCCTACCCTCCTCTCCTCCAGCCCCACGGACTTAGTGGCCTTAGCGGTGAGGACGTGCCCCCAGGGGGCTGCATTCCCACTGGGACTCCTGGAGCCTGATCCGGGGGGAGGGGTCGGGGCTCCCTGAGTATGGACAGAGGTGCTGAGGGGCCAGGCCAGACGGGAGAGAGCAGGCAGGCAGGCTCAGGGCATGAGGGAGCGACTCTGCCGAGGGCTCACCAGGCAACCACCCCGAGGGGCTTGGGCCTGGAGCCCCATTTCGTGGAGCGCTGCAGGGGGGCTGGGGGTCAGGGGGCCAGTGCAGCAGCCCAGCTCTCTCCGGGCCACACGTGTGCCCATGGAGCCACTGCCTCCCCAGTGTGAGCAGTTCTCAGGGGCTGGGGGCTGGGGGAGTGACCCTGCTCAGGCCACTCGGGCAGCTGGCCCCACCCGGGTCCATTGCAGTTCAGGGACCTGGTGGGGAGACCAGTGAGGGCACAAGGCTGGCCCCTCGATGGCTGGAGACAGCTCCCTGCGCACCCTGCAAGGGCCTGGGGGTGCCCCGCGTGGCCCGTGTGTGGAGGATGTCACGTGTGTCTGGCCCAGAGCTCAGAGTCTGGTTTTGCTAGACCTCACGAAGCCAGATCTCCGCGTGCAGGACGAAGCACACAGCAGGCTCTCAGCTGGAATGACTGGACGGACAGACGGACAGCAGGCGACAGACGTGCGCGCAGCGGCAGGGCCTTCCGTGGGCTGCGGTCGGGGCCGGGAGACGCCAGAGCGAAGGGCCGAAGGCAGCTGCAGACGCCTTTCCTGCTTGCCCCACGCGCGGCGGCCTGGGAGGGCGGCCCCGCTCATTCCCGGGGGCCCTCGGGGAGGCTGGGTGCCCCGGCTCACTTCCACGGTGCGGGGGCCACAGAGGCTTCTGTGGTGAGAGCCAGAGAGGCTCCGTGAGCATTTCATTGCGGATCAGTGTGGTGTCCGTGAGCAACATCTGGCGGGAATCTCCCAGGAGCCCGTGCAGGAAGCAGGAGGCCGAGGGGCCAGGAGCAGCGAGTGGAGGCGCTGGCCTGAGCCCTGCCTGAGCGCTCCGTGTCCACCAACCGGACTCCAGATCCCGTGTCCCCTGGGCTTCTGCACCGGGTACCCCGCATGTCACTGCATCTCCGCTCAGACCCCTCGCTGCCCTCAAGGGCAAGGCTGCTGTAGCCCCGGCCAGGCTCCACACTCAGCTTCCCCTGCTCCTTCAGCCCCAGCTCCTCCTGACTTGCCAGAGCTGGGCCCCGCCCCTGCGCAGGGCACAGGCCCTGCAGAGTCTCCATCCTGCTCGACGCATGCCCGGCCCTCCTGTGTGGCACCTTCCTTCTGAGTCCACACTTGCTGCTCCGAGCATCGCACAGGACAGCCCCCAGTTCAGAGCCCCTGCCGCTCTGTGGCGGGTCCCGCCTGCTCCAGTGTCCCCGCGGGAGGCGTACATCCCTCCTCCAGATGCACCCGACGGGAGGGGGAGGGTGCACGGGCTCCCCCCATCCCTGCCCAGGGCGGGCTTGCCGGGCACCCTCGTGCTGCCCTGGCCCTTTCTGCTCAGCACGCATGGCTGCCCCTGCTGGGCAGCTCACACCCCGCCCCCTGTGCCCTTGGCAGCTGGCTCTTTGGCACCCCTGCCTCCCAGACTTCTCTGATGGGCACGTTTGGCTGTGGTCCCACCACAGACACCGTGGTGCCAAGCCAGCCTGTGGGCTCTGGGCAACGGGAAGGAGGGGCGTAGACACGCCTCTCGTGGGCCCCCCGGCTCCTCCAACCACCCTCCCCGCCCCCACTGAGTGCCTGGGTGGGCCTTCAAGAAGAAACAGCAGACACTCAAGGATGTTTGGGGATACCTGCCAAAATGGGCAGAGTGGACCTGGCCCCGAGAACCAGCAGGGTCCCAGAGGGAGGAGCCTGAGCGCCACAGCCAGAAGCATGGCCTCGCTGGGGACCCCGGGCTGTCCCCTCGAGCCCCCGTGCTGCCCGGCCCGCCTGCCCAGCCCTCCTCCTCTGTGCGGGGACAGTCCCCTGCCGCCGGGATGGGACTCGTGGCCAATGCACCTGAACCAGCAGGCCCTCGGGGCACCAGGAAAACAGGGCTGGGGGTCACCCGCGCTGCCTCCTGCAAGCTGCCCGGCCACGGCCCCCGTGTCCAAGCCGAGAGCCAGCCGCTCCCGAGCCTACGCGTCGTTACCTGTGCCGCCGCCTCCGGCTGCTTGCTGCCCGCCGAGTTCCCCGTTGCTCCTCTGCCCAGCAGCCGCCGCCGCCCCGGACAGGCTGCCAGCAATTTGCCGTGGGTTTTGTTTGCCAGTCTGGCCCCTGCGCCCACCGGCACCGGGAAGCGCCCGCCCCGCCACTCGCTTGTGGCAAGCGTCCACATCCCCTTCCCTCCCGGCCCCCACGGTGCCAGCGTGGAGGCGTCTGGCAGGGATGGAGCCGGCCAGCCTCCCACAGCCGAGTGTCGCCAGGCAGCCGCCGCGGCTTTTCTTGTATTTTAAACACACACACACACTCACACTCTCGCACACGCACACACGCCGAGCCCCCCGCCCCTGACAACACGCATCCCTTCTGTCGGGGAGCAGCCCCAGCCAAGAAAGCCGGGAGCGAGCAGGGCTGCGCCAGCACGGAAAACGGGCCCGCTCGAGCCCCCTCTCCCTGCCACCTCCCTCCCACGGATCTCAGGTCCACTTGGGAGCCTCATGACTGGACGCCCTTGTCGCCACACGTGGCCCCGTCCCGTCCCAGAGGGGCGCCACTGGCTGAGCGCCAGCTGCCAGCTAGATGGCCAAGGGCCTGGGCCCCTGGAGCCCACGGTCCACTACGGGCCGTGGGGAAGGCCGGGTGGACATGGCTGGCCGCGTGGAGTGGGGGCCCCGGTGCTCAAGAAAGGCCAGCCTCCAGCTGAGAGGGGGCCGTGGACTCGGGGGGCCAGCCACTCGGAGGCCGCTTCCATCCCCCGCCCCCGGCCCCTGGCCCGCAGGGTTGGCAGCCAGCACGTGGCATGGAGAGGGGAGCCTCAGCCTCTGGCCCGGCTCTGGAGGTTGCTCTGGGTCAGAGGTCATGCAGACGCACTCCGCTGAGGCCTGAGTGCCCGTCTGGGCTGATGGCTGCCCGTGGCCGGGAAGCCTCCTGTGAGCCGTGGCTTTGGGCCTGGCTGTGCTCCTCTGTGTACCTTTTCCCTCACTGCTGACTGAGGGGCTTGACAACCGTAGTTAGCTTCACTCTCCTGATGGACAGGGCGGAAGGGCCACTGAGGGTGCCCACGCCCCTGCCACGTGGGCCCATCACCTGCAGTGCAGGCTTCTCCCCCTCGGGCAGCCCCCCTCCCAGCAGAACCTCCAGGCTGGCCCGGCCCTGAAGCTCCGTGCGTGGAGGGACACGGCCCCTGCCCGCGTCTCCTGCCCTCGTTTCCTGCCGTCCCCTCACGGCACAGTGTGATCGTCACCCCCCAGGGTCCCCACCCCCTGGATCGTCACCCCCTCACGTGGCACTTCTCTCAGGTCACCCCTTTCTTTACTCCACCGGGGCCATGTCCCCCACTGTCCCAGTTGCTCTGGTGACCTCAGGGGCAGCCTCTGATCTGCGCGTCTCCTTCTCCACCGGCCCCAGGCTGCGAGAGGTTCTGCAAGGAATGGCCCCTGAAGCCCCTGCCCTCTGCCTCCCTGCGCTCACTCGGCTGTCCTCCACCCACCTTCTGGCTGCTTCTGGAACACTCCAGCAGCTCCCCTCCCGCTCCCTCCTGCCCAATGCCCGCGACGCATTGGAGGCCTCTCCTCTCAGGGGCCTTCCCTGACCACTCCCATCGCTTTAATTGCTGTAAAATCCACGTAACGTACCGGCCGGCCCTGAAACGACATGAAAGTAGGCAGTTCAGGGGTGTGGGGCGCCCTCACTGCGGCACAGCCACCCCTCTACCTGTTCCAGACATGGCCGCCCCCGCCTGCCCCCGCCCGCGTGCCCACTTTCCGTCTGGATTTGCCGGTTCTGGGTGGCTCACGTCGCAGTGTTCGATTCGTGGCTTCCCTCTGGCGTGGCCTTTTCAAGGCTCACGTCGTGGCCTGTGTCAGACCTTCCCTCCCTTTTTCGGGGCCCCTCGTTTCCCTCCTTGCAGGCCCGTCGCTGTCCTTCCACGCGGGAGCAGGGCCTGGCTCAGCGCTGCCTCCCGGGCCCCCTCGCCGTGGCAGGCACTCTGCTCCAGCGCCACACCCCACGGACGGGGGCACAGCCGCCAGCGGCCGACTCTGCTACCTGCCGGGTCCTCCTCCAGCGCGTGACAGGCCGGGCAGGGCCGGGCGCACCCCGAGGCCGCGGGACCCGAGGTCTCCGTGTTGCCCAGCCAGGTGTCGCCTGCATCTGGGTGTGGTGGGGGGAGCCGGGACCGTGGCAGCTCTGTGGGTGTCCCTGTGCCCTGCCCTTTCTCAGTCCCTACAGAAGGGCAGGGCAGGGGGCTCCAGAACATTCTTGGGAAATGAAATGAAACGAGCTTGCTGACCACTGAGCCGCGGGAACAGACGTGCACAGAAGACCGGGCATCCGGTGAGGGCTGGGGACTGGGCAGCTCCGGGCAGGGTCGGGGGGGGCAGGCCAGAGTGGGTCGGTGAGTGGCCGGGTCATACCCGCCTCCCTTGGCCCCCAGAACCCTGGCCAGGCACCCCCTGGTGCTGCCTCGGCCGAGGGGTGTGAGGGCTCAGCTGCAGGGGGCACTCCCGGGCACCTGGCTTGCCCGCTGCTCCTGCACAGCCTCGGGCACGCAGGTCACCCCGGCTGGGGCAGCGCCGTGGACGGAACCAGGCGGCAGGTGGGAGGGGGCTGTCTGGTGAGTCCATGTCAGCGCAGACACGTGTCAGCCGCCAGCCCTGGTCCAGACCCGGCTTCCCCACGGTGCAGGCTTTCGCCTCCGGTAACCTTGCGTGCCTCAGTTTCCCCAGCAGATAATGTGCTCACAGGCTGGGTGAGGACTCGGGGGAGCTCTGGATAGAAACGTGTGAGCAGCTGCTAGTTTGGGTGAAACACATTGTATTTACATTTGAGTGTAGCGTGGGCTTGTAGACTGTGTGAGCACGCGGCTCTGAACGTGTGTGGACCCACGAGTGGGCACGCCGGGGAGGTGGTGTGTGCCTCAGCGGGTGAGCGAGCGGGAGGGGCCTGTGTGAGCAGCAGCGTGCCGGGTGAGGTCCTACTCCCTCGGAGCCCCTGTCTTTCCCGCCCAGGCAGGACTTATGTTCGTGCCTTGATCTGCCCTGAAAGACTTGAAGTGTCAACTCCAGTAAGTGGTAGAGACCAGTGTCATCTCCTTTCCCACCTTCCTGGGACACGTGCTGCCAGCTGCTGCCCCAGGGCCTTTGCACATGCTGTTCTAGCAGCCTGGAAGACTCTTCCTCCAGAGATCCACATGGCTTGCTCCCTCACTTCTTCCGGGTCTCTGCTACAGTGCCAAGTTTGCAGGGAGGCCTTCCCGGAGGAGGCTTCCATGCTCCTCACACATGGCTGGGCACATGCCTCTAGCCCTGCTTCATTTTCCCTGTAACGCTGCACTCATGCAATCTGTCGTCTTTGCTGATTGTCCCCGACTCAAACGGCAGCGCCTTGGGGGCAGGGCCTTCATCTTGCCCAGCTGGAGAACGGGCAGCAGGCACGGCTTGAGTTGGGGGAGGGCGTGCTCCCAGACGGGGGGCTGGTCCCTGCTCACGGGGCCTCCTCTGCCCTCACTGCCCCCACTCGTGGCACTGGTGTGGAGGTGGAGCTGGCTTCTGTCCTCCGTGGAGGCCCCCACGTGGCTGCCTGGGCACACGCAGCACCGACCCCTGAAACGATGGGTCCATCTGTGGGGCACTTGCCACCTGCTGGCCCCCAGGCAGGCTCTCCCCGCAGCCTGTCCTCCGGACACCCATTCACTGGTGCCTGTCTGTGCGACAGCTCGGAGCCCGGAGCCGCTTCGGATTCTGTGTCTCCCCCTCCCTGGCCCTCCCCCGCTGGTGCCCTGTCTCTCTCTGTCTCTCAAAAATAAATAAATATGAAATAATTAAATAAACAAGATATGAGGCTTATTAAAGAAAAAAGAAGGGCATCCAGGTGGCTCAGTTGGTTAAGCGTCCGACTTCGGCTCAGGTCATGATCCCACAGTTTGTGGGTTCGAGCCCCGCGTTGGGCTCTGTGCTGACAGTTCAGGGCCTGGAGCCTGCTACGGATTCTGTCTGTCTCTCTCTCTCTCTCTCTCTCAAAACATAAATAATCATAAAAAAAAAAAAAGAGTGACTTGTTTTAGTACTTGCTACAAGGGAACTTGGAGAGAATGTGTCTCCTGAGTGTAGGGCACAGAGTTTAAATTTAGACCTACTTAATTAATTTAATTAATAATATTTCTCAGTTCCTCTCTTCTTTTGCTGATTTGATTAGTCAAAAATTCAGAGAAGTGTGCTAAAGTGTAACCACTGCTTCTGTATCTGCCCCTTTTTTTTCACATTTCTTCAAACCGCTTTTACCTTACGTGTATCAGCACTGTTATTTTTCATGTAAAAGTTTAGTATTGTAAAATTGATAAGCCTTCAGCGAGGCTGACAGAACTAAGATTAGAGAAGACTCAAATTGTCAATGCCAGACGCTGCCGCCCTTACAGTGGTTATCGAGGAATATTACAGAAACTTCTCGCTCGTGCCTCTGACACCTTGGAAGAAATGGACCAGCCACTTGAAAAGCACACACTACCGGGGCGCCTGGGGGGCTCAGTCGGTTAAGCGTCCAACTTCGGCTCAGGTCACGATCTCACGGTTCGTGGGTTCGAGCTCCGCGTCGGGCTCTGTGCTGACAGCTCGGAACCTGGAGCTGCTTCGGATTCTGTGTCTCCCTCTCTGCCCTTCCCCTGCTCGCTCTCTCGCGCTCGCTCGCTCGCTCTCTCTCAAAAGTAAATAAACAAACAAAAAAGCACACGTGACCGAAACTCAACCGAGATGAAAAAGACAATGTGAACAGTCCCAGAGCCATTCGAGCAGGTACAATTCATAACCAAAAAGTAAATTTCCACTTTCACTGGAGAATTCTATCAAGAATTTTAAGAATTAACACTAATTCTTCTCAGACTCTTCTGGAAAACAAAAGAAGAGGAAGCATTCTCTAAGAGATTTTTGAGACCAGAATTACCTGGTTATCAAAAACAAAGAAGAAAACAAGAAAACTACAGACCAGTATCTCTCATGAATTTAAATGCAAAACTTCTCAACAAAATATTAGCAAATCAAATCCAACAATGTATAAAAATCATTAAGCCTCATAACCAGTGGGATTGGGCCCTACTGTACAAGCCTGGCTCAGCTGGGGCTCCTGGGAGGCTCAGTCGGTTGAGTGTCCAACTCTCGATCTCAGCTCAGGTCGTGATCCCAGGGTCGTGGGACGGAGCCCCACGTCGGGCTCTGTGCTGAGTGTGGAGGCTGCTTGGGATTCTCTCTCTCTCTCTGTGTCCCTCCCCCACACTCTCTCTCTCTCAAAAAATAAAAAATCTGACACAAGAAACAAAACAGGAACTACAAGAAGTCTTGAATCTGTTAAAGAAATGGAACCTTTAAGTCAAAGCCTTCCGGGAGAGGCCTGGCCTGGGTGGCTTCCACGGTGAGCTTGAGCGAGCCCAGCCTGACACCGCCCTGCCCCGGGGGCAAGGGGGGAGCCCTTCCCGAGGGGAGCATGGCCCCGACACACAGGCGAGCAGGGACGCCCCCAGAGAGCCACGGACCTACCTTCCTTGTGAATTCCATGTGTATTTATAATACATATCGTAAATATTATATGTATTAGAAACAAATGTGTGGAAACCAAACTTTAAAATCCCATACTAATCATAATTACCCCAGAAGAGAGAACACTGCGGTGTAAATTCAGTAAGTGTGTACGAGATCGATATGCCGCATCTTCCGAAGTGCCGAGGAGAGAACCCAAAGCCCTAAATGCATGCAGAGACAGGTCGTGTTCATAGACTGGAGGATTCGGCAAATAAAGGTATCCATCCGCTCCCACCCTGAGCTCTGGACTTAGCAGAATTCCCATTAAAACCCCAGCAAGGTGTTTTGTGGACATGGACAAGATTATTCTAAAATTTAAATTTTTGTAAATGTTTTTATTTATTTCTGAGAGAGAGAGAGTGACAGCATGAACAGGGGAGGGTCAGAGAGAGTGGGAGACACAGAATCCGAAGCAGCTCCAGGCTCCGAGCTGTCAGCACAGAGCCCGATGCGGGGCTCGAACCCATGAACTGTGAGATCATGACCTGAGCTGAAGTTGGACACTTAACTGACTGAGCCACCCAGGTGCCCCTCTAAAATATATATAGAAAGACGAAGAATCTAGATAGTTAACAACGATCCTGAAAAAAAGAGAGTAGATATAAACCCCTCCCATAGAGCGACAGAATCGGGATTGCGTGACATTGTGAAGGGATAAATCATAAATCGATAGAGTCTAACAAAGCGCCCAGAAATAGACCCACACGAATCTGCCCAAGTGGTTTCTGACAAAAGTCACAAAGCAGTTCGGTGGAGGAAGCCACAGCCTCTTCGATAAATGGAGCTGAGCAACGGGACACCCACGGGACACCCCTGGGACACGCACAGGGCACCCACGGGCAAAAATACAGACTGTGACCTAAGCCTCACGTGCTGCAGTTAGAATGGGCAAGTTCACAGAGACAGAAACTGGACGCTGGGGTGAGGAGCTGGGGGAGGGGTGGGGCGTGGCTGCCGACTGGCCGAGTTTACGTTTGGGAAGATGAAAGAGTGGGAACTGACCGGTGTGGTTGCTCATGGTGAATGTACTTAATGCCTCCGAGTGGTGCGCTTTCAAGTGGGGAACTTCAGGGGGCGCCTGGGGGGCTTGGACGGCCGACTTCAGCACAGGTCATGATCTCACGGTTCGTGGGTTTGAGCCCCACGTCGGGTGCTGTGCTGTCGGCTCAGAGCCTGGAGCTGCTCTGGATTCTGTGTCTCCCCCTCTCTGCCCCTCCCCCACTCATGCGTTCTCTGTCTCTCAGAAATAAACATAAAAATTTTTTAAAAATGGTGGACTTTGGTGTTATGTGCATTTCACCAGAATACACACACACACACAGTCAAAATGGATCACATTTAAGTCCAAAATGTAAAAGTGTGGCCCTTTCAGAAGAAAGCGCAGGGGAAGATCTCTCAGGGCTGTATCACAGTTTTCATTCTTAGGAGCGACAGCAAAGCACGATACGTAAGTGGAAAAACCGCCACTTTGAACCTCATCAAAATTAAAAGCTGCTCCTGTGTGAACGACCTTGTTAAAGGCTGGGAAGGCCACCCGCACCCGGTGGCGTCGCGGAGAGCCGTGTGCACGGCGAAGGGCTGGTACGCAGGACGCACAGGGATCCCCGAAGCCCCGCGCTGTGGGCACAACCCCGTTAGGACGCGGAGACGGGACGGGACCCTCGGGAGAGGCCCGCCCGGGGCAGTGAGCGCAGGAAAGGACGTCGTTGGCCTCGGGGAAGCGAAGACTGGCAGCTGCAAGAACATATCAGTGTGGGCACAACGGCGTGGTTCACACAACGACGCGGTTAGAACGGAAAACAGCGGCCTGCACGCCAGGGACGTGGACACCGGCCTCCCCACGTGGCCTCCAGGCACCCAGAGGCACAGCCTTCGGGGGCACGTCTGGCCTGTCTGGCCTGCGACCCAGCAGCTGTGCTCCTCCGTGGGAAACGGACACTCACCCGCGCTAGAACATTCCAGACACTCACCCACGCTAGAACATTCGTGGCAGCTTTGTTAGAGCCCGACACCGGGGACAGCCCAGGCGGCCGTCAGCGGGGTGGTTACCAGGGACCCCGCCCGGCGCACCGTGTCCCGGCTCAATAGCGACTGTGCTGGCCCAGAAGGAGCCAGTCCCCGAAGGTCACGTACGTCATGAGCCCATTTGCATTCCATTCTCGAAATGGCAAAATTATAGGAACGGAGTGCTGGCCAGGGGGTGCCGGGGGTTCCGGAGAAGGTGGGAGTGGCGGGGGTGCTCGTGAAGGGCAGCGTGAGGGGTCCCCATGGGGGTCCAGGGTCATCCCGGCCCTCACAGGACGGCACTGCGGGGACAGGGGACGCAGAGCACGCGGAGTCTCCGTGTGGTTCCCACGACCGCGTGTGCATCCACGATTATCCCAAGCTCAAGGGCGACGGTCCAGCTGCAGGGCCTGGGGGTCCAGGGCCGTCCGCCCCCAGATGTGCGGCTCCCGCCCCTCGCTGCCTGTTAATAAGTAGTAACGAGCACCTTTCAAATTACTTTCGTTGTTACCACTTTGCTGTGCTTACAGCCTTTGTCAGGAAGACTCGGTCACTTTTACCTCATTTCACCTTAGCGTGTGGAATTCCACTTGCAGCCGCGAAACTTGCATTTCCTTCCGTCTCTATTTGCTGGCCTGTCTCCTCTCACTTAAATTTTAACCTTTCTGATTTGCTTTCTTTTAGACCCTTTCTTACAGACTTCAGTTCAGTTTTGTTTTCTCTTTTACCAAATCTGGGAGGCTTTGTCTTTTAAAGAGGAGCCGGATGTATTTGTCGTTCCTGTTACGCGGGAGAGGCGTGTTAGCACCCGCGTCCGGTCACCCCGCGTGGCCGCTGTTCGCTGCTTCCTGCTGCGGAGTCGCTCTTCCTGTTTTCAGGCTTCTCACAGTGACCACGTTTTAAAAGGCACATTTGCCCTCCTGTGCTTCTCGTTAGCTGCGTCAGGTACGAGCCGCCTCCCTGGGCCCGGAGGAAATCCGTCCGCCACCCTGTTGGGCCACCCCTCCTGACCCCACCCTCTCTGAGCAGGAAGACTCACTTGTCGATGTTGTTTTAGCATATTAACTTTTCTTTTTTTAAATAGTTCATGGCGTTGGGGGGCACCTGGCCGGCTCGGTCAGTGGAGCGTGTGATTCTTGATCTCAGGGCTGTGAGTTCGAGCCCCATGTTGGGTTTAGAGATTACTTAAAAATAAAATCCTTGGGGCGCCTGGGAGGCTCGGTCGGTTAAGCATCTGTCTTCAGCTCAAGTCATGATCTCACAGTTCGTGAGTTCAAGCCCCGCGTCGGGCTCTGTGCTGACAGCTCAGGGCCTGGAGCTGCTTCAGATTCTGTCTCCCTCTGCCCCTCCCCCACATGCGAGCTCCCTCTCTCTCCATCCCTCACCCGCTCGCACTGTGTGTCTTTCTCTCTCAAAAGATAAACATTCAAAAGAATTTTTTTGAGTTCTAACAGACGTGTAATTGGAAATCAGTCCATGTGTGTTGAATAATTATATGAAAGACTGTTGTTATAATACACTTTAGTGACATTAAAAAAAAAACAACAGACTGAGAGGTTAAGAGGCCTTGGTCAAGGCTACAGATCAGACATCAAAGCCCATCATCTTGTCATGTTCTATTGGACTAAATTTGGGATTTGAATGTTTTAAATTAAAGGAAAAAGAAAGATAAAAGTAGAAGTTAGAAGCTGGTTAAAATCCTAATTAAGAAGCATTGTTTTAGGGGCGCCTGGGTGGCTCAGTCAGTTAAGCATCCGACTTCGGCTCAGGTCATGGTCTCACGGTTCATGGGTTCGAGCCTCGCGTCGGGCTCTGTGCTGACAGCTCGGAGCCTGGAGCTGCTTCAGACTCTGTGTCCCCACCCCTCCCCAGCTCACACACACACACTCTCTCTTTCTCTCTCTCTCTCAAATATAAACATTTAAAAAAAATTTTTTAATTAAAAAAAAAAGCATTGTTCTGGGGCACTTGGGTGGCTTAGTTGGTTAAGCATCTGACTTCAGTTCAAGTCCTGATTTATCAATTTCTGGGTTCAAGCCCTGTGTCGGGCTCAGTGCTGACAGCTCAGAGCCTGGATCCTGCTTTGGATTCTGTGTCTCCCTCTCTCTCTGCCCCTCCCCTGCTCACACTGTCTCTCTCTGTCTCAAAAATAAGTGAACATTAGAAAAAACATTAAAAATACATGTATTACCGGGGCGCCTGGGTGGCTTAGTCGGTTGGGTGTCCGACTTTCGCTTAGGTCATGATCTCGCGGTTCGTGGGTTCAAGCCCCGAGTCGGGCTCTGTGCTGACTGCCAGCTCAGAGCCTGGAAACTGTTTCAATCTGTGACTCCCTCTCTCTCTGACCCTCCTCTGCTCATGCTCTCTCTCTCGCTCTCTCTCTCTCTCCTAGAAATAAATAAAGCATTAAAAAAAAATACATGTATTATAATAAAAGGAAATCTTTTACACAATTCATGCCACTGATGTCCTATTTTCTCACATCGTGGTGACTATTCGGATTTGCTCCTGTTTGAACTCTCTGCTCCCAGATGGAGTTCAGCCACAGTACTTCCGCATTCTGGTGGGATTGTCCCCAACTCTGGTCGTCAGCGTGCAGCTCGTCTGAGGCCCAATTCCTGAGTTTTTTGTAACTGGGAATGTCTTCCTGCTGCTAGCACCTCGTAAATCTCTGTTCCTTTTTTTTCTTTTATTTTTTAAAAATTGTTTTAACGTTCATTTATTTTTGAGAGACAGACAGAGCGTGAGCAGGGGAGGGGCAGAGAGACAGAAGGAGACAGAGTTCCAAGCAGGCTCCAGGCTCCGAGCTGTCAGCACAGAGCCCAACGCGGGGCTCAAACTCACCAACCGTGAGATCACGACCTGAGCCAAAGTTGGCCACTTAACTGACTGAGCCCCCCAGGCACCCCCATAACTCTCTGTTCTATATAAAACCTTGGATCAGAATCATTTTCTCTCAAAACTTTGCATCTTACCTTGTTGTTTTCTAGAACTTCTTATTTTAAGGACGGGACAAATTTAGCGTAATACATTTTTTTCTCTGCCTGGAAGTTTAATAGAATTATTTCTTTAGCTTCAACATTTAAGATACTTTTTCCCTCTGAGAATCATCTAAGGGTTTTTCCTCTCATTAATTTCACAAGGTGCAGACAAGCCCTTTCACCTTCACAAGCCCTGAGAGTTCCCGTCACCTCGTGGGCCGCCGCTCCGTCCCCGTTCTTGGCTCTCCGTGGGGCCGCCGGCCGCCCGCGCAGCCCCCCCGCCCCTGCTCGAGTCCTGTCTCCGGGCTCGCCAACCTCACGCTTTCTGGCGCGGCTTCCGCAGGTCTGCTCCCTCGGTGCTGCCACCACTGTTTGAACAGCGGTAGAGACAGAATTGGCACAGGATAAAATGCGCATATTTAAGAGTTAGGGCCTAAGTTTTGACACAGGCCCTCAGGGAGGGAGCCGTCACCACAGCCTAGATGCTGGACACGTCTGCTACCCTCCTCGCTTCCTTGTGCAGTCTGCAACCCCTCCCTCCCGCCATCTCCCGCCTGGGGACGGCACGGACCTGGGTGACCCTGGCTAGCGGGTGAGTGCGGGAGGAGGGGCCCAGGGGTCCAGGGCGCAGATAGCCCCAGAGGAGGGCATGGTGGGGCGCTGTGGACAGACGGGGTGCGCGGTATGTGTGGCTGTCGGGGCCATGGTGACAGAGCAGGTGTGCAGGGGTCCACGGAGGGTCTAGGGAGGATCCAGGTACCAGGGCCTGAGGACATTGTTGGGACGCCCATGCCTGGAGAGAAGCCACGTGCATGACTGGTCAGTGCGGGGTGGGCACGAGGGTCTGTGGCAGGGACGCCGCTGGAGGCCAGGTGGTCCCGGGGGATGCGGGGGTCCTGAGCCTGGCGTCGCCTGCAGTTTACAGTTTCCCAGGACAGAGCCTTGACTCCTGGCATTAAGGGTCAGCTCCCTACGGTCCCCAAGACCCAGCGCTGTCTGAAGACAGGTCACGTGGGGCCTCTCACTGGCCATGCAGCTAACGCGCTGGGCCTCAGTCTCCCCTTCTGCGTCATGAGAAGCACCGGGTCTCTGAGGGACTGTCGCCCCACGGCCCTTCCTGTGGGAGGAGACTCTGGCTCCTGAGCCCTTGGGACACTGGGGCATCCACAGAGGGCCCAGAGGAGGGCCGAGCAGAAGCGGGCTGAGGAAAGGGCAGGCGTCAGTGCCGTGGCCCCCAGCTGGTGTCCGGCCAGCGCAGCCCAGGCCAGGGGAAAGAGGAAGGGAGACTGCGCACGGGGAGGGCTCGGCCCATGGGAGTTTCCCCCGTTAGACACCCCGCGGGGCCCCGGAAGCGGGGGCTGGCCTTCAAGCAGGCTGAACTCGTGACTCACCCAGGCCCACCTGGCCTAGGTCACAAGCCCGCAGGACAGCTGTCCACGGTCCGGGGCCACATGTCACCAGAGGCACCCTGGCCCACTGGGGAGGGAGGCCACCCAAAAGCCCCAGCTCTGACCCAGGATGCCCGTCTGCTCAGCAAGCAGCCTGGAGCTGGGGGAGGGGTCCAGCGGCTCCTCTGGGACTCGGGCCTCCTGCAGACCCCCAGCAGCTCTGAGTCTTCCCAGCTGCCCCCCAGCCCTGAGCCCTGTAAGTGGCCACGACTCGGCCCTGTCCACTCCAGCTGCCCGTGGGGAAGGTGAGCCAGCGGCTGTGTCCAAGGTGCTGCAGGAAGGCAGGGCCCCTTGGCCACTGCGGAGCCCAGCTAGTCCGTCCCGGCTCCTAGGGGCTCAACTGGGCTGGTGGTGATCGGAGCCCCAGACCCGCCAACCTGTCCCCCCCCCCCCCACTGCATCTGTCCCTCTCTGAACCTGTCTCCCATCTGTCCCAGCTGGCAGGTCTGAGACAGAGCCCGTGCGAGTTCCCGTTCCTTCTGGCCTGTACAGGCTCCGTGTCAGGGTGGCGAGAACTTCTCCTTTCCCTCCCCCACCCGTGAACTCCCAGGTGGTGATTCAAGGAGAAACCATTGATCAGATGAGTGTCTTCCATGCCTGTTACGGGCCATCTTGTAGGCTTGCAGACCTCCTGGCGTGAGGCCGAAGCTTCTGGCCTGAGGATCACGACTGTGAACCCTGAAACAGAGAGGGCCCAGCCCCACCCCCAGCAGGGTTGGGGTACCAAGCCCTGGGCACATTGACCTCAGGGCGGATGCTTAGCTCCGGGAGTCCCTGAGCCTGTGGGAGCATCAGAGGTCCCATGCCCACCCCGTGACTGCCGGGAGCCAGCCCCCCGGTTCCCCTCATGCATCTCCCCAAGCCAGAAGCACCCCTAGCAACCCAGAGAGGGCGAGTGCTTGTCCACGGTCCCCCAGCCGTTCCGCGGCCACGCCTGACTGGGACCGGGTCTTGCATCCCACAGAAGGGTTTTCCTTCGGCCCCTGCAGGCCTCCTTCCAAAGCCTGGGGCTGCCTGGAGGAGTTTGCAGGAATTACCCTTAGGACCCCTGAGGATGAGGATGGCCACATCCTATGAGAGGCTCAGCCTTAGGCCGGCTCGCTCTGCCCTGCTCCTAGAAATTTCTGTGAACTTGAAGGCCTGTTCATAGGAGCAACTTGATTTGCTAACCACACACCAGCCCTGCCTGGTGGCCTGGGCAGGGGTGGTGTCCCAGACCCAGGACCTGGCTTGGGGTCCCCGGTCGCCCCTCCCGCAGCTCATCCCTTACGTTGCCGTGGCGGCCCGTGGCGGCCGGTCCTCGGCCTGCGAAGGGAGCGGTGCTCCTGCTGTGGCCCGCAGGGGTGGTCCCAGCTGGTGGGGGCACCCGAGCTGATGCGTGCAGTGCGGGGGCGCAGGGACGTCCCGCCCCCGCCCCCGCGCCCGACCCCGACTGGGAAGTGAAAATCCGCCGTCAGGGCGGCAGGGCCCCTGGCGGGCTTTTCAAGGGTGCGTGGAGGCGGGCCTTCTGCCGGGCCCCTGGGTGGACTTGGGTGTGCTCAGCGGTTGACCCTGAAGGCTGGGCCCTGGGGGTGTGGGAGAGAGGGCCCGCCCTGCCCACATGCCGCCAGCCAGACCGCCAGGAAGAGGAGGCCCTGGCGCCGGGTCACAGGGTGCCTGTCCACGAGGCTTCCATGTCCCGGGATCCTGCGTGGCCAGCCCACAGAAGAGGGTCCACATGGCAACACCTGCCGCCGGGCCCTGCTCTCATCCTTCCCCCACCCTCACCTGCACGGGGGGAGGCAGGCTTGGTGCCGGGGTGGGACACACCGTCTGCGGGTGACACGGCTAAGAGTCGGGCCACTTGTTTACAAAGAATGAAGGGTTTCAAGACGTTAATGCTGGAGCCCTGACCAAATGAGGCCCAGGGAGCCTTGCCCGGCACTCAGGGCTCGCTCGGCCCCCAGCCCCCACTCACTCCCAGGCCAGGCTGGGAAGGTGTGATGTGTGGCCAGGCCAGGCTTTCTCAAACTAGGCTCTGCAGAGAACCGGGGTCCGTGGGCCTCTCCGAGGATGCCTTAGGGGGTGACCGTGACCCCCGCCAGCCCTACCCCTGCTCCCAGCAAGTCCAGTTTCCGTTTCCTGCCAGCATGGCTTGGAGCCAGTGCATGTTAGGCTTCAGTGTAAAAAACTTTCTTTTGGAGGAAGAAGGATGGTTCAAAGAGAAAGACGTGTTAAAAATGCAAACTAACCCCATGTTTCAACATAAGGGGGACTGAGGCCCCGAGAGCAGGTGTGAGCTCCCGGGACCCTGTGAAGCCAGTCCAGAACCTGGTCCCCTGCCTGGTCGCTGGGAGCCGGTCCCCAAGTCGGGGTTTTGTGGGGGCGGCCCTGCTGGTCTGAACTTCTTCAGGAATTTCCCTGACTTGAGGAGCCTCTCCCCCCGCTCGCCCCCCTGCACTCACACAGCTGCCGTGTGACCCCTGGCCGGTGTTCTTTCTGCTGCACTCGGTTTTGCTGCATCTCAAGGTGCTTGTCATACGTGTGGAGTCACCTGGGTGGGGGGAGGGGCAGGATGCCGGCAGCCGCCCCCAGGCCTGCCAGCCAAGGACATGGAGCAGTGACTGGAAGGAGGGGTGAGGCAGGTGCACACAGGAGGGAAGTGGGATGGGGGTGGGAGGTCACACCTCGACCAGAGAGAATCTAAAAATGTGATCACTGGGACGCCTGGGTGGCTCAGTCGTTTGAACAACTCTTAATTTCAGCTCAGGTCATGATCCCAGGGTGGTGAGATGGAGCCCCTCAGTGGGCTCCGGGCTGAGAGTGGAGTCTGCTTAAGATTCGCTCTCTCTGCTCTCTCTCCTGCTGACCGTCTCCCTCGTTTGTGCTCACTTGCTCTCTCTAAACAAGAAAATAAAAACTGTGATAGTTGTGCTGGTCGGAAAACTGCCTGTACAGCCGGCTCTGAGTGGACCCAGCTCAAGCCCGCCCCCTGCTGGGTGTGGCGGGGGGGGGGCGACCCCCGCTTTGACGGGGTGGGCGGAGGCCCACGGTGTATGGAGTCCCACCCTTGCTGGGTATGGAGGCCCGCCCCCCCTCCCCCCCAGATGCACATGGGCATCCCCCCCACCCACACACCTCATCACCAGCAGCTGCAAATGTGTGCAGGCCACCGTAGACGCCCACCGTGTCCTGGACAGACACCAGGTGCAGAGGCCAGGTCTGCACAATTTTGTCTGTTGGTTGAGAGGACGGTCCCCCCCACGATCCTTGTGAGTAAAGCAAGATGAGGGGCTGAGGAGGGGCCTGAGCAGAGCAGCCAGTGACGCTGCGGCTGCCGTGGAGGGCCGTCGTCCTGGCACGTGTCCCCAGTGCCCCGTTCCCAGCAGGGCCGCGTGCGGCCGAGCAGCGGGCAGACGTGCGGCAGGCGGCCTGAGCGCTGAGCGCCTGTGCCCAGCGCTGCCCCGCGGCTGTGGCTGTTTGTCGAGTCGTTGCCCCGAGCGGCAGGCCTCACTGTGGCAGCCGGACCCCTCGCCTACCCAGGGCTGCCGGGGCGCCGCTCCCACAGGGACCGCCAGCACCACGCAGTCCAAAGTGCCCACCAGTGGCTGGCGGCCGCCAGGTGCCGGGCACCGCAGGAGACCCACAGACGGTGCCAGCGCGAGCTCAGGCAGGGCTCCGCCCCCGGCGCTGCGCTCGAGAAGCCCTGGGAGCCTGGGCCCGTCCTGCTGCCAGCTGCCGGCCAGGCCAGCCCCATCAGCACGTGCTGTCAGCAGGTGCCCAGGGAGCGACTCAGCGAAGGTCAGGGAAGGTCGGGAGGGTGCGAGCAGTCTCCTGCAGGCAGCCCCGGGGCCTCCCGGCTCCAGCTCCGTCTGGTTCTAAGGCCTGGCAGCGCCCTGTGCTCCCAATTCGGTTTTCCCGCCTGTAAAGTAGGTCCCTGAGAGCACCTGGGGACACACCATGCCCGTGCCCGGCACAGAGAGGGCACCCAGTCCATGTGCGTGGTCATATCACAGGCACAGGTCGACGCTTTAATCCTCACAGGCCGCTGGGAGCCGAGGGGTTGTCGCCTCCACTTATAGGAGGGGAAACTGAGGCACTGAGAGGTTCAGCGGTTCACCTGAGGCCACGCAGCTGGTTCAGACGAGAGCTGGCAGTCCTTTGATACAACGAAGGTGCTGGTGGTGCTGGTGGTGCTGGTGATGGTGACAGTGGCAGTGATGAGAGCACGTCCTCTGATGCGCACTCAGCACTTGGAATGTCTTGCCTCATTGAACTCTCCGGATCAGCCGGCGGTCATCTGCAGTCACAGGCGAGGACAGGGAGGCGTGACAAGATGCAGCGTGCTTGAAGCTACACAGCCCGTCAGTGGCAAAGCAGGGACCCAGCATGAGGGGCCTGGCCACGCTTTATGCACCTGTGTGTCTGCCTGAAGCCATTCCAGGTGTCCCTCTCCCCCCACCCCCCTGCTTCACTCTCCTTGACTGTGGAAGCAAGGAAACCGTGGCCCTGCTGTGGGCTTGCGAGGGCCACATGAGACGATTTTGTGGACTCCTGTGGCCTATGCTGATTGGGGTGAGGGTGCAGCGAGCTACCCGTGTCACCGTTGTCACTCCGTGCCGCCACCTCGTCCTGCCCGCCGCCTTGTCCAGGTCCCTGGGGGCCCAGCTGTCTCTGCTCGCAGCTCCCGCAGATGACACTGTGCTGGGCCAAGGACCGGCCTGAGCCCGTGGCTGCGGTGACAGAGGTGCTGGGGGGCGGCTGTCCCCTCCCCGTCTCCCGAGTGCAGGTGTCCAGGGGCCGGCGGTACCTGTCTGGAGGGGCGGGATGGACTCCTGTGCAGGAAGGGCCCTGGGAGGGCACTGGACCCCCTGGGGCAGGGGACCGAGGCACAGAGGGGCCGGTGGGCGACAGGGAGGGTGCGGGAGCCGGGCACCAAGCCCACTCTGGAACGGCCTGGGGCAAGGGACCGAGACCGTTCAGCTGTGGTTTTCGTCACATTCAGACGCCCCTCCTGCCAGTGCACACATGCCCCGGGAGCCGTCAGAATGGAAACGAGGACGAGAGAAGCGTGCCAGGAGCCGGCCCTGTGGGTGGCCCGGCGAGGACCCCGCAGGCCAGAGAGGCCCCTCCCCCGCCAGCCTGACAGCTGCTTCTGCCACTGAAACAGCCCCTGGCTGCTGGAGGCCGGGAGCCGGCAGGTGCTGGGCTGGGCTGGGCCTCGAGCCGCCGTGTTCCCAGAGGCTGCCCAGGGTGAGCCTGGATGGGATGCGGTTGACATCTTCCAAGCACTTGCACTGGGTCTGCAAATGGGGCGTTGAGCCCAGAGCGACCTGAATTCAAAAGTCATTCCAGCAGAGAACCAGGAGCAGAGACCAAGGCTGGGCCCCAGGATGGGGGGCGGGGGGGTGAGCCAGGCCCCTGGGAGTGGCCCCTTAGAGGCCAGGCTGGCAGCTCTGTCTTCTGAGGGCCTGGGCCCTCACGGTGGGCGGCTGGCCTTGCCGAAGGGCCGGGCAGGCCCGCCCTCGGCCAGTGCTGTGCCCAGTTCACCTCCTGGCCTGGGCCATGCTGAGCTAGGATGCAGGGGTGAGCCCAGGGTGGGCAGAGCGGGCTCTGCGGCAGCCAGGAAGCTTCCTTGGCCTCTCGTTTCCCGACAGGAAGTGGGCTCTGAAGACTGGGGTCGAACCCGACAGCAGGCCACCACCCCCCCACCTGGCCCCACGGCACTCGCCACTGCGGACCCAGGAGCTGCGGCCTCTTGAATGAGACGCCCGGCTGAGGCCCCTCCGGAGCCCCGGGCTCCCGTCTGGCAGGAGACAGGG
This sequence comes from Hyaena hyaena, assembly GCF_003009895.1. NCBI lineage: Eukaryota > Metazoa > Chordata > Mammalia > Carnivora > Hyaenidae > Hyaena > Hyaena hyaena. The sequence continues at coordinate 10,527,813 of NW_024080633.1, forward strand.
CCGTGCGGGCGTCCGGGTGTCCGGCTGTGCCGTCTGCCCGGCAGTGTTCCCTCGGGACACCGGCCAGCTCTGTCCCCGCGGGGCCCGGGCTCCGCCCGTCGGAGGAAGGACGGGCACTGTGCTTGTACCCTCTCTGATCTGATCTCCAGGTGAGCTTTACCTAAAAAGGTGGGGAAACTAAGACACGTGCTGTAAAGAGGCGGGGCCTAAGGCTGGCCCACCTGGGGTGACCCCCCCCCCCCAGAAGCCCAGTGGAGCAGAACGAAAACGGCACAGGACAAGCACAGATTGAGGTGACAGGCCGGGAGCCTCCTGAGCCCCCCTGCCTCACGGGCCCCCGTGCACCCCACCTCTGCTTCCAGCACCCCAGACCCCCGGCTCCGTTTCTGCTGCGCTGAGGCTGCGGGGAGACAGGGAGGCGGTGGGCGGGCTCGGCAGGATGAGGCCCTTCCCCCGAACACGAATCCAGTGGGTGGCTCGCGCCGCATCACCCCCATCTCGTTCCACACAGATGTTTGCAGCTGCTTCTACGCTCTCTTCCGGGGTCCCCTGGCCTGGCCTCCCATCCCTTCCAGGGTTGGCCTGCGGGTGACCCCAGTACTTCAGTGAGCAAGCGTTCAGGGCCTCCGGGGAACAGCCGGCGGGAGGCGTAAGTGTGTCAGGACGCTTCTCACACGACCTGGCTCGGCTCCCGCAGCGGTGGAGGCCGGGGAGCCCCCCGACCTGGGGACACGAGCCAGAGGCCGGGGAGCCCCCCAACCTGGCTTCTTCCAGTGCATCTCTTCTCACTGGTGAGGACGCTATTCCCAGCTTGCCCCCACATCTCGTGGACCAGCGTCGCCGGCAGGGAGAACGAGAGCCCTGGGCTGGCTTAGGCCAATCACGAGGTGCCCTCTGGAGCTGGAGCTCTGCCCCCCTTTCTCGAAGCTCATGCCTCTTGGGGAAAGCGGCAACATGAAGAACATCAGGATCCAGGGAAAGAGGGGAGGGGGTGCGTCCCGTGGGTATGAACACGATCAAGTTGTCTTCCTGGATTTGTAGAGCAAGTGGGTGAACATGTGGCAGCGGGCTTTCCAGCAAGGCCAGTCTCCCAACTGGCTGCTGATGGTGCAGGGCGACCAGATGAGGGAGTCCACGCAGTCCCCGTCGCTTTCTGAGCGCCTTCCGCGTGCAGGACATACCCCCGGGACCAGGCCTTGCCGTCAAGGCCACGCTGGGCGTTCCCTCCAGCATCTGGTGGCTGATTGAGGAGCCTGGCTTCCCCCTGCCCATGTGAATTCTAGACTCCCTCGGTCCAGCGCCCCAGTGTAACCCCAGCCACTCTTCAGGGCCCTGAGTTTCCGCGAAGCATGAACTGCTCACGGCGGGGCCCTGCCTCCCCTCTCCCCCTCCCACCGCGTGCACATCCCGCTGGCCCTTCAAGCACCGATTCCGATGCCACCTCCCTCAAACGAGCTGTCTGAGCCGGGGTCTTCCACATCCCTTCCTACTTCCTGATGCAGATGCTTCTATCGATGTTTTACGACGTGAGGGTAGCTGTCTTCTCCGCATTTGCTGTCCTGCAGGCATGGAGCTGAGAGCTTCGTGTGGAATATTCCGCTTAATTTTCACAATATCCCCTGCAAGCGGGTTAGGTCGGGTAGGAACGGACCCAGAGAGGTTAATTTGCCAAATGTCACGCAGCTGCGGCTGACAGAGGCCGTGTGTTCGTTCTCAGTGCTGTTGAGTGGCTTGAAGTCCCACACGCTTATCACGTCGCACAGCGTCTGGGGACCAGGGGTGTGGGCGCATCTCAGCCGGGCCTCCCCGCCGGCGGCACCGAACGTCGGCAGGGGCTGCAGGCTCGTCCGGAGGCCCCCTCCAGGGTGGCTGCTCCCGTGGCCACAGGCGGGAGCCCTCGGTGCCTCGCACGTGGGCCCGTGCACAGGCCCTGAGTGTCCTGCAACATGGCGGCTGGCTCCCCCCGCCGAGGCGTCAGACAGAGCCCGGCGGGGTCAGTCTCTTGTTTCTTAATCAAAACGTGTATGTTTTTTTCCAGGAATAGAATTTAGGGATTCATCACTCACATGTAACACCCAGTGCTCATGCCAACAAGTGCCCCCTCAGTGCCCATCCCCCACCCAGCACCTGCCAGCGACCCTCAGTTTGTTCTCTGTATTTAAGAGTCTCTATGGCTTGTCTCCCTCTTTTTATATTATTTTTGCTTCCCTTATGTTCACCTGTTTTGTATCTGAAATTCCTCATGAGTGAATTTATATGATATTTGTCTTTCTCTAATTCACTTAGCATAATACTCTCCAGTTCCATCCGCGTGGTTGCAAATGGCAAGATTTCATTCTTTTTGATTGTCGAGTAGTGTGTGTGTGTGTGTGTGTGTGTGTGTGTGTGTGCGCGCGCGCGCGCACAGCACATCTTCTCTATCCATTCATCTGTCGATGGACATTCGGGCTCTTCCCGCACTTGGGCTGTTGTCAGCAGCGCTGCTGTAACCACTGGGGTGCGTGTGCCCCTTCGACGCAGCACACCTGTAACCCTTGGATAAACACCCGGTAGTGCAGCTGCTCGGTCGCAGGGTAGTTCTGTTTAATGTTTTGAGGACCCTCCATACTGCTTTCCAGAGCGGCTGCACCAGTTTGCATTCCCAGCAGCAGTGCCAGAGGGTGAAGGTGGAATCAATCTTAATGCCTCTGATGACCTCACGCAGAGGTCCCCCACGGCCACTCTTCCCGTCGCTGGCACTGACACGGGCCAGGCCTGCCACTTGGGGTGGGACACGTGGGCACAGATAGCAGGAGGCCAGCACCCAAGGGCTGGGTCCGAACAGGCCCATCCCCTGTGCCCACGTTCAGGGCCATCGAGCCCCTCCTGGGCCGCCCCCCGCTCCCCGTCTGGCAGTGTGAGAGCCCCCAGCAGGCAGGGGATGTGGTCAGAGTTGGCAGGGGTCTCCTTCCTGTGGAAACTGCTGGTGGCAGATCTGGGTTTTGCTTTGGTCAAGTGAGGTGTGACCTACCCGCTCCCAGCAGTTCAGGGACATTAAGCTGGAGGCGTGAACACAGTCACGGGAAAGGGGGGTGATTCCTGCCCGGCCCCTCCTCCCCTCCTCCCATTGCCATTCTGCCCGAGTTGTCGCGGTGCCGCTCGCCCCACACAGAGGCCCTTCCGGAGAAGCCACCCTTCACCCGCCATTCCCTCCCCTCCTCCCCAAGCACCTGCTCTCGGGCCTGGGCAGAGGGGATCCTGTCCAAGCCGCAGATGAGCAGTGATGGTGGTTGGGGGGGTGCAGGGGGGTCGGCCGTGAGTGTCCCAGCAAGTGGCCTCCTAGCAGGGGGACTGAGAGGGGACAGAGGCCTCAGACACCAACCACACCCCTCACGTCCTCCGCAGCTCCCGGCCGAAGCAGGGGCAGGCCGAGCAGCCCAGCGTGGCCCTACCCACGCGAGACCCCCTCCCGAGGGCGCCCCTCCTCCCGGGGTCAGGTCCACGTGCAGCCGGGCCCAGAACAGGTGGGACCTGCCTCTGGGGGGTGAGGGGCTTCCCCCCACCTCCGGACATGGGCCTGCTGGCTCTGGGACCCTCAGCACTTTAACACGTGGGCCAGCCCCCCACCGACGCGAAGGCGCATGCGTGGCCTGCGGGGCGACACTGAGGTGACTGCAGGAGCCGGTGCCTCGGGAGGGTGGCGCCTCCGTTTCTCAGGCTGTTCCGTGTGCTTTGTCTACACACAGTGGGGAGTCTTACCCCACGTGCAATTTACGGTTCTAATTTAAAATTGTTTAATGTTTATTTTTAAGAGAGAGAGAGCTACAGGGGGAGGGGCAGAGAGAGAGGGAGACACAGAATCCTAAGCAGCTCCAGGCTCTGAGCTGTCAGCACAGAGCCCGACGCGGGGCTCAAACCCACAAACTGCGAGATCATGACCTGAGCTGAAGTTGGATGCTTAACTGACTGAGCCCCCCAGGTGCCCCTGAATTTTTTAAAATTAAAAAAAATTATTTATTCTTGAGGAAGAGAGAGAGGGAAACAGAGTGTGAGCCAGGGAGGGGCAGAGAGAGAGGGAGACACAGACTCCGAAGCAGCTCCAGGCTCCAGGGGCTCGAACTCAGAACTCTGAGATCATGACCTGAGCTGAAGTCCGACACACAACCAACCCAGTCACCCAGGCGCCCTGGGTTCTATTTTTAATATTAGAATTTAAGAAAGTGTTTTCATGCTGTCTTTACTCACCCGTAGATCGTTATCAGTAATTCTAGGTTTATCTTCGGTGTCACTCTTCTCCTTCTAATGGCGACACAGCATCTCAGCATTCTTAGTTCCCTAATGAGTTGTTTCCTGGTTTGTGGCTGTCAGGAGTAGCACAGCCGTGAACATCTCTGGGGACACAACTTGTGCAGATGACTTGCTCTTTATGGAAGGTGCTCTGCGGGGTAGAGTCTGATTTTGAGTAAAGGGGACACATGTCTGGCTGTTTGTCCAGTCTCGCACGAGAAGGGGGAGGGGGCAGGATGTGGGCTCTGTGTTCGAAATCCCAGCTCTATCCCTTGGCAGGAGTGTGGGCGAGGACACGCTATGACTTCTCTGAGCCTCAGTTTCCTCATCTGCAGAACAGGTACAACGCAGCCCTTTGCCAGTCACATGGCTCGTTGGCCTGCTGCCCCCATCGCTCGGAAGCACCCCTGAAAGCCTTCCGGTCACCTCGCCCGGCCGTGCGTCTCGGCCAGCCCGGCGGCCATAACAAACGTCACCTATAACCAAGGCACCGGCTCATCCCGGGTCTGGTGAGAACCGGCTTCCTGGCGGGTTCGTGTCACCTGCTTATGTCTTCACCTGGCGGAGAGCAGAGAGGAGGCAAGCTCTCCCGGCTGTGGCCTCCACCTCACACACTCAGCTACCCTGACTGCCTCGCAAAGGCCCCACTTCTTAACATAAGGGGCAGGGTTTCAACGCGTGAGCTCTGGGAGACACAGCCGCTCGGTGCACAGGTCACATCGCTCGCTGGCGTGTCTGTTTCCCCACCGCTCACACTGCTTCCCCGACGAGCACGTAGGTTACAGGAGCACGAGGGGCTCAGCCTTCGTCTCTGTGCCCAGAACAGGCCTGGGCGCATGGCCACCTGCATAGACACCCACCCGTCTGTCCATCTGTCCCGTGAACAGCCGGGGTGCCATGGGGAGGCCGTGGATGCGCTTGGGGCCCTGTGCCACTCGGGGCAGGGTGGGGCCCTGATAGACAGTGACCCCCTCCCCCCTGTGCCTGGTGGAAAGCCCTCCCTGGTGGGTGGGGGGGAGCTCTTGGTGTGTTTAAGGGCCAGAGGCAAGAATACAGCCACAGTGGCCGTGCTGGCCAGGGGCTGCTGCGGGCTCAGACCGTGAAGTTTACAGGAAGTGCTTCCTTGCCCCCTCCACCTTTAAAAATTATTTTTCAAATAAAAATTATTTTATAGTCTCTCTGTTCCAGCCACACACAGTGTGAGAGACCACCGTCCCCTTCCCACCCACGAGGCAACTCTACTCACCTCCATGTGCCTGCATCGCCTCCGTGGTCACCCTGTCACTGTCCACTCCTATGGACACCCAGTGCTCGTCTCTCCCACCACACCCCTCCCTCCCTGAGAGGCGGCCGTGGACTCGGGTAGGTCAACACCAGTGTCTGCAGTTACTGTTCACGGTGTGAATGTGAGTCTGTAAAGGCCCCAGGAACAGCCTCCAAGAACATGGCTGCTCTGCTGTGGCTGCACACCTGCCTGCTCTCTCTGTGTGAATCATCGTCCTTTCTCTTGATCCATTTTCTGCATGATTTTCCTTCTTTGATGCCCAAAGTCTGCCTCGATGTTCAAATCTCCTCTCAAAGGAGCAAATGCACCAGAAATTCCATCAGTTTAGGGGCCCCTGGGTGGCTCAGTCGGTTAAGCGTCTGACTTCGGCTCAGATCATGATCTCACAGTTCATGAGTTCGAGCCCCAGGTTGGGCTCTGTAGCTCAGAGCCTGGAGCCTGCTTCAGATTCTGTATCTCCCTCTCTCTCTGCCCCTCCCCTGCTCGTTCCCTGTCTCTCTGTGTCTCTCAAAAATAAGTAAATGTTAAACTATTTTTTTAAAAGAAATTCCATCAGTTTCATCTTCCCTGGCGGGGGCAGGGAATAACCCCTCCCACCTGTCGGGCGCAGGTCTGGGGGCGGGGCAGGGAATAACCCCTCCCACCTGTCGGGCGCAGGTCTGGGGGCGGGGCAGGGAATAACCCCTCCCACCTGTCGGGTGCAGGTCTGGGGGCGGGACAGGGAATGGCCACTCCCACCTGTCGGGTGCAGGTCTCCGCAGCAGTGGGACCCGGGACCAGGGGGGCAACTGGGATGTGACTGTTTTCCACTGGGCCACTTGACTGCTGCGCTGGGAACGGGCAGCTGGTGGGGGGTGGGGCGGGACAAGCAGGGAGACCAGGAGGCTAGTTCAGTAATCTGGGTGTGAGATGAGGGCTTCCCAAGGCCCCCGGGGTGGCTGCACCGCGGCTGGTGGCAAGCGGCTGGCTCCTGAGGGATTCTGAAGGAGGACTGAGCAGGATGGGATGGGAGGTGGAAAGGAAGGAGTCGTCTCCGTGACGGAGCTCCAGGAACAGTGGTGAGCTGGGAAGGCTGCCGGGCAAGCGTTAGGACAGCCCTCCCGCAGCTGTCACGGGGCCCCACAGATGGGGGCCGATAAACCACAGCCCTGGAGGCTGGAAGCTGGAGACCGAGGTCCTGGCTGACTCAGTGTCTGGTGAGGTCCCGCTTCCTGGTTCGCAGACCACCATCTGGCTGAGTCCTTCCCGTGGCAAAGGGTGAGGGAGCTCCCTGGGGCCTGTGTTGTGAAGGCAGGAAGCCCCTCATGGCCTAAGCACCTCCCAAGGGTCACCTCCTGATCCCATCACATTGGGGGTCAGGTTCAACACATGCATTTTAGGGGGGACACAAACAGCCCATTAACAGGGAAGACCCAGTTCAGGTGGGGCCACGTCAGGTGTTTGACTCTCTAGAACACACGAGTGAGACATCAGGCAGCTGGGATCTGCGATCTCTGCCCCGCGTTCCCAGGGACCCACGTCTGCCAGCCACATGCACTCACTATACCAGGCACTCTGCGGCCCTCCACCCAGAAGGGTGCCCCTCTCTGCTTATTTTCTTGAATTTTGTTGATTTCCTCTCCTCTGCCTTTTCTGCTCTTCCTCCCCAAACTCCTCTGTTTTTCACATAGGATCTTATGGATGGGCCCATTTCCTTCTCCTTCCTCCATGGTTTTCCATCTCTTAGTCTTTTTCTTCTGTCTCCGGGGAAATCCCCAGCCCTTCTTTCCTTGGACCATGGCATTCTCCTTCTCCAGGAGCTCCCTTGAGTGTCCAGAATGTTCCTGACGGAGAACGGGATCCTCTCTTCTGCACCTCAGCCGGGAAGTTTTGGGCCCGTGTCCTCCACGTGCCCTCAGGTCCGCACCCCCGTGTCCAGCACCACTCGTGTATCCCTGTGCCCCCCTGCACCCCAAGGTTCAGCGACATCCGTGTCCCCGAGCCCCCATGTCCCTCGTGTGCCTCTTGTGACCCCCGTGTTCCCCGCGCCCTCAGGTTCAGGGGCGCCCGACCCAGCGTCGTCCTCCCAGGAGGACCGGCCGAAGTGCGGGCCGTGCGGGTTCAGAACGAGCTGCGCACCCACACTGCCGGACCGCACAGCTTGCGTGGGTTTGTGTATTCACTTTGGGGGAAAAACCACACGTTTCAGCCAAACGAACGCACTCTTGCCCCGAGTTCAAACACCCGCGGAGGTGGAGGCGCAGCCGAGCCCCGCTAGTAGCTACAGTTTTGAGACGCTCTGGTCCAGTCGGGAGCCCAGCGACCGCGCGACCCGTCCGCTAAACGCGATTAGCGCAAACACCCTCCAGGCGGGCACCTGCCGCTCTCGGCCGGGGGAACGTTCGCACCCGGAACCCGTCGCCGCGGCGCCGCACGCGCCGGGGGGGACGCGCTCCGGTGCCGGACGCAGGGGCGCGCGCAGCCGCGGTTCCTGTTCCGGCCGGGCCCGAGGAGGAGGGGGAGGAGCGCCAGCGGAGGAGGAGGAGGAGCGAGCGCCGCGCGCGCCGAGGTAGAGCCCGCCGCCCCCCGCCCTCCGCCCCGGCCCGCGGGCGACCCCGCGCTGCGCTCCGCGTCCCGGCCCCGCCTCCTCGGCCGCGCGCCGCGGGGACGCCTGGGTCGCGCGCTGGCGGCGGAGCGGACGCGGGGGGCTGTCGCGCGCCCGCGGTCCGCGATCAGCCGTCCCGGCCGCACTGGGGCGGCCGCGAAAAATTGAGTTCGTTCCTGGCTCCGCGGGGCCTGAGGTGCCCGCGCCGAGTCTGCCTGCCGCGTGCAGCGCTTTGGGCGCCCAGGGTGCGGGTCCACGCGGCTCCGCGGCGGCGGCGACCGCACGAGTGCGGGCCTGTGAGCGGCCAGGCTCCGAGAGGCGACGCGGGGGAGCCGGCCGGGAAGGGGCGAGCAGTCAGCGGCGGGAACCCCGGGCCCTGGGGCATGTCTGCGGGGGCCGGTGCTGTGGTGCGACTGGTGGGCGCCCGGAGTGGTGACGGTAGTGGCCGGGCCGCCGGGAGGCGCGAGCCACGCCCAGAAAGCCCTTCAGGGCGGACTGCGCGGCCGGGCCCCCGGGCCCGGGCCCGTGCGCGTCCTGCCCCAGGCGGCGCTTGTGAAACAGCATTTTACCTTCTGATACGGATCTGGGTTTTAGCGCGTTTCCCCCTTTTGGTTTTCTGACCCGAAGACAGCGTTCCTGAGCGCGCCGGCCGGGGACGCTCGGGCTGGGGCCCAGGGCGCCGGCCTGCGCCCTCTCACCCCCGTGGGAACCAGCCGCCCTCGTTTGCCTGCAGGGATCACTCTCGGGAGGTGACTTGTGCAGCGGGGCCCCCGGATCAGCGCCGCCCGGCTCCCGCGGGTGTTGTGAGTTGTGACCGAAGGGACGTGAAGGCTTACAGGGGTGCTGGACCCGGGGAGGGGGAGCAGAGGCCCCGCGCAGGTCGATGCAGGTCCGGGCTGACTGCAGCGGTGCCCTGAACCGTGGGTGTGACCCTCCTGTGTCAGGCGACCTTCCTGACGCCCCTTGTGCTTCGGTTCCGCCTGAGAGTCTGGGCGGTGAGAATAAGCCCCGGCCTCGTTCGTCTGTGTGACAGCAGCGCGTCCGGGGATTCTGCCACACGGCTGCTCGGCACCCCTGGCTGGGGTCCCGAGAGCAGTTTTGTGAACTTGGGTAGTTGAGACAGGAGAACCGATGGCCCACGTGCACTTGGTGGCAGTGGAGTCGAGACAGAGCCACTGCTGGTGGAGACCCCGTGTTCCCTGGGGCTGGAACGTGGGGCTCTCTTCCTGAGGGTCTCCTGGTCTTTCTGGACCCAGAGGTGTCCAGCAGGATGACACACAGTCCTCTGCCCTGAATAGAGCTGTTTTTGCTTGCTCGGGGCAGGGCCCCCATCTCCTGACCTTGAAGACCAGCTCTTAACTACAGGAGTTTAGGAGGGAGTCATTTCAGGGTCACGTGCCTGAGCGACCTAAAAGCCGGACCAAAGGGATGGCGCCACGCCCCCACTTGTTTGGTGGCAGATAAGTTAGTCCGTCCTCTCTGGAGGGGACTCTGGCAGTAGTTACCCAAATTAAAAGTAATTTTTGCTGTGAGGCTTCCTGGTGAGCACTTCTCAGCATCTGCTCCACGAATTACCCTCCCGTGAGCCCAGGTTTACCCACCCGGTGTCTACCCACCCCCCCCACCCCCCGTCAGCCCAGGTGCACGTGCCCCGCGTCTCCTTCCCTGAACGCTTGCCCGGCTGGCTCCGTCTCGCCCTCAGCTGCAGCTGTCCTGGCCCCCCCATGAGGCCAGGCCTCCCGGAGCCCTGTGCTCACGGCAGCCATCCTGGCCTCCCCGCCCGCCAGGCACTCACACTGGTGGCAGGAAATGCTGAGTGGGTGTCACTGTCTGCGCTGCGTGCATGGAAACTGCCTCATCGGCACTCATGTCTTCACGTCTGCATAAGCCTTTTAAGAACCAGTAGTTTTAACCAAAAGGAAAACGCTGTTACCTCATTTTTTGCCTCTGTCATTTTGAGGCATTAAAGAGCTACGGAGAGTTACAAACACACTGTAGATCCACCATCCAAAACAAATGCTTTTGTATGTTTGTCTCTTTTGTGTAGCAGACGATACTAATGCTGAAGTTGAAGTATCTCCAGTTTTAGAAACTAAATGACATTTATTAGGCTTTTAAAGCATCTGACTATAAAGTCATACATTTCAGAAAAGCTGGAGAAAATGGGACGCACTAAGAAGAAATGAGGATCACCTGATCCCCGTAACCTTGTGCTCACCTGGGTGGTCACCTTCAGGCTGCGACCCACTGACCCACCACCGTTCTTTTCCCCTGGGCGGCACTGCAGGGTGCTTCCTGGCAGTCGGCCCCACAGCTGGGCTGGGGCCCCAGCACCCTGTGCTCACCCTCATCTCCTAAACCTTTTCTGGACCCTTCGGTCGAGTCCCAGATTTCAGCATCGTAAATAACACTGCGGTGAACGTCCCGTCCGTGCATCTTGGTGTCCATCTCTGAGTGTTTTCTGAGGCTGTTTTAAAAATACAACTGTGGGGGGGCGCCTGGGTGGCTTAGTCGGTTAAGCGTCCGACTTTCGCTTAGGTCATGATCTCGCGGTTCGTGGGTTCGAGCCCCGCGTCGGCTCTGTGCTGACTGCCAGCTCAGAGCCTGGAGCCTGTTTCAGAGTCTGTGACTCCCTCTCTCTCTGACCCTCCCCTGCTCATGCTGTCTCTCTCTCTCTCTCTCTCTCTCTCTCTCTCCTAGAAGTAAATAAAACGTTAAAAAAAATACAACTGTGGGAACACAGGGCTTGTATTTTCGGGGGGGGGGCTCATCTTGGAATGACTGTGAATTACCCTTCTGGGTGGCCGAGTCGATGCCCTGGGGCTCACCTAGCCTGAGGGGCCACCCACGTGCCCTGGGGGCAGCCTGGCTTGTGGCTGGTGAAGTCTGTAGAACTGACTCAGATGTCAGCCTCCCTGGGGCGGCCCCGCATCATGGACGCTCCTCTCCCCCTGTTGTGGGGCACAATGGGTCATGGTCTGGGGGCACAGCCAGGCCTGGGCTTGGACCGCATCCTCTCCTGTTATTTTGCGGTCCTGGGCAGGTTACTTCTCCCGATTTCCCTCCGAGATGTGGCCATGACCTCCGCCCCTGGCATCCATCCGCAGCCCTGTGTACCAGGTCAACAAGGCCCTGGCAAGGGAGGGACAGCGGGGTTGGCTCTGCTTTCCAGTCCTCCGTTCCAAGCGCTCAGACCCTGGCCGCACACTGCTGTCTGCCGCCCTCCCTCCCACGTGGCGCAGCTCCCAGGACCCAGGGACACCCAGTGAGGGAGGCAGAAGGTGTCTGTGGGCCTGGGTGGGGGGGAACGTGTGGGGACAGATGTGGATGAAAGGAAAAGCTGTGTGCATTTCTGGGGCTGCAGTCACAGCCCCATGTGGGACACCTCCTCCTCCAGTGCCCCCTGGGGAGAGAGGTGGAAGAGGCAGCTGTCGGCGGCTGTCAGAGTGCTCCATTCCTTGGCACCCCAGAAAATGCGGTCACCTCCAATAGCGCCCTGAGCACCTCTCCGGTGCTCTGCCCAGAAGAACCTGATCTCAGCGTGGTTCAGAAATTCTGGGCAGTGGGTTTTCTGTGCACAGACTCTGTTTCCTTTTCCCCACGGCCGCTACAGCACATAGAGAGGAACTTGCTAGAAGTGGCAAAAGAAAACCTGTCAAAGCTACCCTGCTTTGCTCTTTAGTAGCTCACTTTCTCTGAAACTGGCATATCTGATGTGTTTATCACATTTATTGTTTTCTCTGGTTGAGTCCAGCTATCTTCTTACCATTTACCAACTTTCTTTATAGTAACGAAGTGCAGACCCAGCCTCGAATGAATCCGCCTCTGAACCATGGGTAGAGGGCAGGGCAAGGACACAGAGAAGTTATAGGACACGGTGGCTTTGATGACTGCCTCTTTCATCTGGAAATAGTGTGGGTCCCATGCATTTGATAACTGACCATTTGGTGGAGGCTGCGGAGCATTAAGGCGGATTTGCCCAGGGTTTGGGCGCAAGCAGGGGGGAGGCTGAGAGGGTCCTGAAAGGCCTGCAGCGCAGGGGGGCGCACAGGGTGCTGGAGGCGGCCCCCTGCTGGGCTGCCCAGAGTCTGTCTGCGGAGCCCCCAGGCTGCAGGAGAGACCGGGGCTCCAGTACACAGCACAGTTCACACCCCCCTGCGGCCTGTTTGTTTTGTTGGGTAATTATAAAGTGTTGTGTATAATTTGTTTTTAAATTAAGAACAGAGAATAAAACTGTTTCCTTCGTGTAACAAACAATAACACATTAGTCTTCCCCTGTAGCAAGTTAATGAAAGAGAGCGAAGGGAGGGTTTGTCAGGGAGAGAACTTAATGAGCATCGGGGTGGGGGGAGAGGGTGAGAGACAGAGCAGAAGGGAGGCATTGGGGGCGCCTGGGCCCCTCCTGCCCGGATCATTCCTGAGCTTCTCCGTTTTACTGGCCCATTGGGAAGGGGGCCAGATCTACAGCTTCCGTATAGTGTTGGATGGCAGGCGTCCTTCAGCCTGCAGCACCCAGAGGTGCCCTCAGGGGTCCCTGTGCCTGTCCTCCCCCACCCCACCCTCCAGGGGACTGGCAGGTGGACGCTCATTGGTCGGGCTCATGCCTGCTGACTGGCTGTGGGCCCTGGTGGGCTTGGCTGGGGTGGGAGGGCCGAGGTTGGGGTGGGAGGGCCGAGGTGGGGGGGGGTAGGTGGGCTGAGGCTGGGGTGGGAGGGCTTAGATTGGGGGGTTGTTTTAGAAACTATGTTTTGAGGTCCTTTAATGAGAGCAAATATGAAGCTGGACTGCGAGACTGAAGGTGGGTCTGAAGGTGCTCTGTGGCCGGTAGCACGCCTGTCTTGGGGTGTTACCTGGTTTTACCTGGTGCCCCGAGGCGGCCGGCGCCATCTGGCTGGGCCCTTCCCCGGCTATGGCGGGTGAGGCCTGGTCTGGCGGCGCTAACCTGTGGTTCCCCCTCTTCCGGCCCCTCTGCAGGTAACTCCGCTGATGTTAGTGGGTGTGATGCCGCCCCAGCCCGCCATGTCCCTCCGGCGCCTGCTCTGCGCCCTGGCCTCCCAGCGGCCGGCTCCCTGGACACGCAGAGGAGGGAGCCCCCTGCACACGGCGCCAGCGGCCTGTTCCGACAGGAGCGCCCCCGTGTTCGCCCGGGCCCTGGCCTTCGGGGACAGGATTGCCCTCGTTGACCAGCATGGCCGCCACACGTACAAGGACCTTTACTACCACAGCCTCCGCCTGTCCCAGGACGTGTGCCGGCTCCTTGGGCGGCCCGGCGGGGACCTCCAGGAGGACAGGGTCTCCTTCATGTGCTCCAACGACGTGTCCTACGTGGTGGCGCAGTGGGCCTCCTGGATGAGCGGGGGCGTGGCTGTCCCTCTGTACAGGAAGCACCCCCAGGCCGAGCTGGAGTATTTCATCCGGGACTCCCGGAGTGCTGTGGTCCTTGCCGGCCACGAGTACGTGGAGCTGCTGGGCCCCATGGTCCGGAGGCTGGGGGTCCCGCTGCTGTCCCTCCCGCCCACAGTCTACCGAGCGGCAGCAGAGGAGCCTGGGGAGTGGAGGGTGCCAGAGCGGAACTGGAGAGACCGGGGCGCCATGATCATCTACACCAGCGGGACCACAGGGAGGCCCAAGGGCGTCCTGAGCACTCATCACAACATCAGGGCCATGGTGAGTGCTCCCAGCCAGCTGCATGGGCCCCTGGGCTCAGTCCCGCTTTCCTTCCCTTTTCTGTGGAGGCCTCCCCCGGCTGCCTCCCTCCCACCAGCCCTTCCGGCAGTGGATGTGACCACCAGCCCCCCAACCCGTGGGGGTGGCTCCGGGAAAGGGCGGGGGGCTCCCTCGGCTGTAGAAGGCCACGGAGGGGCTCCATGGGCCGCACAGCAGGTGGAAGACAGAATGGGCCCCCACACGTGATATCGAGGGGTTTCAGGAGGAGCAGCTGTGAAGCAAATGTTCAAGACATGTGATCTGCACTGAAATGGGGCTTATCAGGGTGAGAACAGGAAGTCACGGGTCCCCACATCTTGGCTGTTACTTTCGTGGGCTGTGGCCTCGGCATCTCTGCCAAGCCTACCAACCACTTTATTTACCTTTAACATCTGTCCTTCTTCCTTCCAAACCTGCTGGTGTATGTGATAGACTCTTACACACTGGGGGCAGTGAGATGGAGGTGATGCTCAGAGCCACGGAGATGAAGTGGCTAAGTCTCAGGCTAAACCACTCCTGCACGTCAGGGTGTCAGGGTGAATGAGCTGGGCTGACTGCAGGCAAGGTGTGACCGATAGGTTTTCTGTCTCTCCCCAAGACATACTTTGTGTCTGGAGGACGCCATCCCTTGCCTAGTGCTGGGAAAGGGGTGAGCATATCCCTTGGGTTCGCCCCTGGCAGTCACCAAGGCAGGCGGGACGACGTCCCCAGTGGTGATTCTCAGAACAGTCGAAGGGGGGCGTTTCACGCTGCTTCTCAACAGAAGCCAAGGATGTGGCGGAAAACCCAGCTCCGGGCTCCACAACAGTTTGGCTGGGCTGCGGGACGTGCTGAACCAGGCAGTGGGGGCTGGGCTCTGCCGAGGCCTGGAGTCCCGGGGCTGGTTGGAGCCAGAGCTACACCCCTGACTGCTGGGGGGCAGGGGGAGGCGGGGACTGGGGACCCCCACGTGAAAGCCCTGGCCACGTCCAGCTCTGTTCTTAGAGATGGGGGTCATCATGTGAACCATCAGACCCACGGTCACGTGGCCACTATTAGCTTCAGAAGCCGCGAAGGGCTGGGCACCGGGTGCCAGAGCCTGAGCCTCCCCTCCCGTACCCTCCTCTCTCCTTCCCTCCCCAGCCGGGGTTGCCCTCACCAGCCTGGTGGCTTCCCTCCCACCTGAGGCTGCACCTTTGTCCCACAGGTGACGGGGCTGGTCCACAAGTGGGCGTGGACTAAGGACGATGTGATCCTCCACGTCCTCCCCCTGCACCACATGCATGGCGTGGTCAACAAGCTGCTCTGTCCCCTCTGGGTGGGGGCCACCTGTGTGATGCTGCCTGAGTTCAGCGCGGAGCTGGTGAGTCGGGGCCGGGCTCCGGGCGTGGCTGGGGCTGGGTGTCCACGGCCCAGGCGCCTTCCTCTGCAGCGTAGGCTATGGTAGCTGCGTGAGTTTTCTTTCGCTGCCCTAACACACAACTACAAACCGGGGGAGCCTATAGCACACCCTGACTCACTCACAGTTCCGAAGCCAGAAGTCCAAGAGGAGTCTTCTAGGTGAAAGTCAGGGTGTGGGCAGGGTGGCTCACGTCTGCAGGCTCGGGCACAGGCTGGCCCTTGCTTCTTCCAGCATCGGGCGGCACCGTGCCCTTGCTTGATGGCCACCTCACCCCCGGCTCTGCCTGCTTCGTGTGGACGCGGTGATCACATCGGGCCACCTGCATGTCCAGGGCACCCTCCCTTCTCAGAAGCTTTAACCGCATGTACCGGGTCCCTTTGCCATGTGAGGCGACATATCCACGTTGATTAGGAATTGGATGTTTGGGTCCACTGCTCAGCCAACCATACTCGCTCTCCTTCGTTCCGGAGCCGCCGGGCCAGCAGGGCAGGGGTGCAGGTGCGTCTTTGGGGGAGACAGACCCGGGTGAGACGCTGACCTGCTGCTTGACACTCTGGGAGCCTCGGCCTCCCATCTGTCTCCGCCCCCGGTGGATGGCTGCCGGGTGTGAGTCAGGGTGACTGTGCCCTCAGCAGGGACGCTGCGAAGCAGAGAGCTTTGAATGAGACCCGGGCTCACCGCCGATTTGCTCCTTAACTGAGGTGATGAGCACAGCTTTCATTCGCAGGTAGAAGGTTGAAGAGAATGTGGAAAAACCCTCACGTGTACATCTCACTGTAATAGTCAGAGCACGCAGGGGCCCCCTGGGCCAAGGCCTGGCTCCAGTGTGCACGGGTCCTGTGGCTTGGTGGCCTGCAGGGGCGCGTGTCTCCAGGCTGCCGCTCACCTAGCGCTGCAGCTGTGCCGGAAGGCTCTCTGGCCCGCTGGAGGGTCTGTCTGGAAAAGCTTCCGGGCCCTCTGCCCAGCAGCTCAGAGCTCGTGCGTTAGTCTCGTGTAAGTTCCCCCACAGAAGGGTCCCTGGTCTTCAGCATGCGGGTTTCACCACCGTCCACCTTCCTGCCTCCCAGAACAAGGCAGGGATCGAGGCCCTTACTCCCTGTCCTGTCCTCAGCCTGGAGCCTTAAGCCAGGGAGAGTGGCGTAGGGAGTGGCGTAGGGAGTGGAGAGAACAGGGCTCTCGGCAGCCGGTCTAGCGCCAGCTCAGCTGTGTGGAGCAGCGCGGCCGAGGCCGCCTCCACCTCTCTGACCCTCAGTCTCATCGTCTGAGGAAGAGGAGCAGTGTGAGCCCTGCCCCGGGAACGTGTGGGAGCGCGCGGCACACGGTGGGGGCACTGCGGCCAGCATGGACGCTTCTCCCAGAAGGACGGGAAGAGGAAGGGGACTCGTTTACACTCGTTTACACAGGAGTGGAAGTCCGGAAAGAACTCGCTGTGTAGCAAAGCCGTGTGTGACCCAGCGAGCCGGTCGTATGGGAGTTTAGAGGAGTGAGTGGTTGTCGACGGGACAACCACAGTGGAGGTCCTCGTCCTCCGTGCTCCCTGCGGGCGTGTCCCAGGGACCCCTGGAGGGCTCCAGCCTTTGGTCTGCTCCTGAGCCTCCCCCACTCGCCTTCACCACTCGCGTTCTGTCCTGAGCGGCGGGCGCCAGTGGCGGCAGGTCCCGGTGGTGCAGGCCCCGGTGGCAGGGGAACAGGGACTCTGCAGTGTCAGACGCCCCCTGGGGCAGCCAGCTGAGGCCCTGCAGGCAGGCTGAGCCGAGCCGTGGTCCCACTGCACATGCCTCTTCCTGGCGGGGCTCTGACCCAGGGCCCTTCGCTTCCTGCCTCTCCGCCCTGCTCTCCCCACCTGGACGGGACGGCAGCCTGACGCTGGAGTGGACTTGACGGCTCAGCACGTGGCGCTGTGCCAACATGCGGCTTTGCGCTACCCTGTGGGTCCCACGGCTCGCCCGTGCCCGCTGTGCGGTCCCACGGCTCACCCGTGCCGCCGTCGAAGGACATGGTTTCCAGTGCAAGGACATCGTGAATGAGGCTGCTGAGGACACGCTCATAAGGGTTTTTCTGTGACGTCTGTCTAGGCTGTGAGCTGTCAGGGCCGGACGCCCACTGGACGCACGTGTGATTTGCGTGAGGCTGTGGAGGCGTGAGGGTGGCTCCGTGTTCTCACGCACAGTCGCCATCGTCGGTCGTGTGACTTCCCACCGTGTCAGTGGGTGGGTTTTCGCTCCTTCCTGTTGAGGTGTATTGCGCGTGCCATGCGATGTCCAGACCTGAGTGTGCTTCACCGCGTTGTGAGTGTGCGTGTGTGAGGCCCGCCGGAGGGGCTGTAATCGTCCTGTACGCTGTCCCCACCCTGCGAGGCCCGCTGTGCCCCTATGGACCCCACTGTTCCAAGCCCCCCACTGTTCCCACCCCCGCTCTGTTCCGCCCCCCGCTGTTCTCCCCCCCCCGTTCCCGCCCCCCCACAGTTCCGGCCCCCCTGCTGTTCTAGGACCCCCCCCTTTGTCCCGCCCCCCCCACAGTTCCGGCCTCCCCCGCTGTTCTCCCCCCCCCGTTCCCACCCCCTCAGTTTTGGCCCCCCCGCTGTTCTAGGACCCCCCCCCACGGTTCCCCCCCACTGGACGCAGCCCCCTCCCCCCACTGTCTCTAAGGCAGTCGGCCTCCCAGACCTCATGTGTGACGGAGGCGCGGTGACTGTGTGCCCCATGTCTCTCTGCTGTCACCACCGTGTTCTTGAGATGTGTCCCTGCTCCCGCGACGGCGGTTAATCCCTCCTCGGCTGTCGTCCCTCCCCTGTCGGTGGACGTTTGGGCGGTGTCCATTTTGGCTGCAGGAGTGCAGCTGCCGCGCGGGCGTCCTGGAGATCCCTGCACCCCCGGGGGGCGCTCCTGGCTCCTGGGCCGCGTGTGTCCGGCTGGAGAAGCTGCCGAGCCGCGGCTCTGCTCCCTGCTTCTGTCGGCGGTGACGAGGGCGGCAAAGCACAGCTGTCTCGGGTTTGCGTGTCAGCCGCCTTCCGTGTGTGCGGCGCCACCTTGGTTTTGTTACAGAATTTGCATTTCCCTTGAGCGCTGTTTCGTACGATCCTTGGCCATTCAGAATCTTCACGAGGCGTCTGTTTATTCTTGATCTGTAAGGCGTTCTTTCTGTAACACGGGCGGAGTCCGTCAGGGCCGCGCGCGGCGGGCGCTTCCCCCGCGTGCTGGCTCACAGAGCACCGGCTTTTCCACCAGTGCCTTGCGACGCCAAGGTTTCCTTCTGTGGCTCCGGCTGGGACGTGCGATGGTGTGGAATCCTTGGCGGACCCGCGCGCTCGAGGACAGCGTCCGCGGCTCACGGCTACGTGTGATGCCGGCTGCTGGGTTGTAGGTGCTGTTCATCAGCCTGACGAGCACCGACCTCGGCCTTGTCGCTGACATTGCTCATCTTCGAGGGAAACGCAGGGGGCCGTGTCTGTCGTGGTGACCACACAGCGCCTTCCCCCCTTTGTTACCTGGCGTCTCTGTCCCTCTTCAGTCTGCTGAGCGGTTACTACGCTGATCGCATGTTTTCACGGGCTGCTCCGACCTGCCTCCTGACCTGCTGGCCTGCGGCCCACTTCCTGCGGTCGGGATGCGCTGTCCTTTCCTGTCGCTAGTCTGATCTGCTGATAGTCTGTTAAGGCTTTTGCATCTGTGTTTATGAGGAAGGCAGGTCTGTGGCTCTCTGGGGGCGTCGCGTCCCTGCTGGGCCTGTGTGTCGGGGCCATGCTCCCCTTGGGAAGGGCTCCCCCCTGCCCCCGGGGCAGGGCAGTGTGAGGCTGGGTTCGCTCAAGCTCACCGTGGAAGCCACCCAGGCCAGGCGTCTCCTGGAAGGGTTTTAACTAAGAGTTCCATTTCGTTAACAGATTTAAGACTTCTTGTAGTTCCTGTTTGGTTTCTTGTGTCAGTTTTGGTAAGTATTTATTTATTTATTTATTTATTTAACTTATTTATTTATTTTTTTTTTTGAGAGAGAGAATTCCAAGCAGCCTCCACGCTCAGCACACAGCCTGACGTGGGGCTCCATCCCACGACCTGGGATCATGACCTGAGCCAAAATTAAGAGTCAGGCACTTGGGGTGCCTGAGGGGCTCAGTTGGGTAAGCGTCCGACTTCAGCTCAGGTCGTGATCTCACAGTTGGTGAGTTCAAGCCCCACGTTGGGCTCTGTGCTGACAGCTCAGAGAACTGGAGCTGCTTCGGATTCTGCATCTCTCTCTCTGTCTGCCCCTCCCCTGCTCACGTCTGTCTGTCTCAATCAAAAATAAACATTAAAAAAAAAAGTTCAGGCACTCAGCCAGCTGAGCCCCCCAGGCAGCCCAGTTTTTCTTTCTAAGAGAAATTGTCTGCCATTAAAGCTGTGAAATACGCCGGCACAAAGCAGCCCGCGACTTCTCCCCTCGCCCTCTCGGGTGGCTGGGCCTGCGGTGGCGTCTCCTCTAACTCTGGGGCTGGCGGTCTGTGTGTTCATACTGCTCGCCTGACTGCTCACGTGTCGGGGTCACAGTTTCAGGAATTTTCTTTGTGACACACCTGTGCTCTCTGCTCCTTTGGCCTCTGCTCTGTATTCCTTCCTTCCTTCATCTTCACCATGTGTCGTTACCGCGGTTGCTTCGAGCGGTCGGGACTTGTAGCCTGTGCAGGGATGACCAGGCCTTTGCTTCCGGGGCACCCCCCACGTGCCCCTCCCAGCTCGTGAGTCTCTCAGCTTGTTCCCCTCAAGTGTCTGTATCGCGTCTTCTCTGCAGCTCTGTCGACGTGAAGTTCACGAAAGTCACTTTGTGACTTTGTCTCGATCCCTGCTCCCAGCTGTGCCCGCCGTCTGCCTGTGCCCGCACCTTCCCCTTCCCTGCACCACGTGTGCAAGGAGCCCTGCGGCCTGCAGGGTGCTGCCTGGCTTCTCTCTCTCTGCAGGACATCTCTCAGCCTCACCCGCCGCAGCCCACTCGCCCCCGAGCCCTCTGACGGGCATGCGGTGACTTCCAGTTCTGTCCGGAGAGAATAAGGCTGCTGCGGACGCTGGCGCACAAGCCCTTGCGTGGACACGTCTTCGTTACCTTGCAGAATCGCCAGAGGTTCTGTTCTGTGTTTTCAGGAGCCGCCAACCCATTTTCCAGATTGGTTCTTGTTTACGTCCTCACCCACGTGTGCGAGGACCTCGGCTTCTCCACAGCCTCGCCCGCGCTCACTGTTCTAAGTTAACATTTAGTCACTGTAGCAGATGTGAACGGGGTCACACTGTGGCTTCGATTTGCCATCCCTCAGTGACTGGTTGTGTTGAGCAATTTTTCATGGTCTTATTTGCATTCCTGTATCTTCATGAATTGTCGGTTTGGATTTTTTGCCCAACTTTAAATTGGTTTATTTATCTCATTGGGTTGTAAGCGTTCTTTATATATTCTGGATATAAGGGTTTTTATCAGGTCGATGGTTTGCAAATAGTGTTTCCCAGTTTGGCTTGTCTTCTCATTTTCTTTTTTTTTTTTAATTTTTATTTATTTCTAGGAGAGAGAGAGAGAGACAGCGTGAGCAGGGGAGGGTCAGAGAGAGAGGGAGTCACAGACTCCGAAACAGGCTCCAGGCTCTGAGCTGGCAGTCAGCACAGAGCCCGACGCGGGGCTCGAACCCACGAACCGCGAGATCATGACCCAAGCGAAAGTCGGACGCTTAACCGACTAAGCCACCCAGGCGCCCCTGTCTTCTCATTTTCTTAATGTTATTTTCTGAAATGTATTTTGATGAAATCCATCGTATCGGTTAATTTCATAGATCGTGCTTGTGGTGTGATATCTGAGAAATCTTTGCCCAAGCAAGATCATGATTTTGTTCCAGAAGTTTTGTGGTTTGAGCTCATGCATGTAGACCTCTGATTCCCTCCGGGTTCATTTTTGTGTGCAGCCAGGGTCTCCAGTTCACCCTTTCCAGGTGTGTGTTCGGTGGTCCTCGCACTGTCTGGTGAAAAGGTGACTGAAGGGAGGGCTCCTTTGTCAAAGCACAGTTGCCCGTGCACGTGCTGGTCCACTTCTGGGCTCTGGCCGCCCCTCGGTGTGGGGTGTGGGGTGTGGCCGCCCCAGCAGCGTGTGGCGCTGGCCGCTGTTGCTTTAGAGCAAACCGGGGAGTTGGGGGTGTGAGCCGCCCACGTTTGTTCTCCCTTCCACACCCGGTTCGGCTCTTCTGGGTCCTTTACCATCTGCGTGAGTGCAGCCAGGGCCCTGGGGGACACGGTGACGCTGCAGCCCAGGCGGGGAAGGGTCGCCGTGCCGTCGCTGCCGAGGCTGCGGGTGCCATGCCCTCGTGGCCCGTGCCTCGCCCACACTGCCCGCCTCCTGCCCTGCCGCCACTCAGCATGGGCCTTTGCCCTGCGCCGCCCTACGCCGTCCCGCCCGTGTCCGGGTCCGTCCAGCGAGCTTGCGACTTTGCACAGTGTGGCCTCCTGGCTTTGTGATGGCTCTTTCTGTATTCCCACGTTCCCGATGAAACCCTTGGCTTTTCTCGCGTTTTGTTCACTTTGTCTTCAAAATTCCGTAGCCTGTTGCCATCACCTTTGGTTCCTGGTCTGCTGATTCCAACCTCTGGGTCGTCGGAGGGTCTGCTCCTGTGGTGGTTTTCCCTGATGGTGGGTCACATTTTCCTGTTTCCTTACGTGCTGTGTAATACGGGGGTGCGTCATTGTCTGCAAAACAACGGAGCTGTTTACCCTGCGAGCCCAGTCAGGGGACAGGCGTGAGGGGCGGCCCCCCGAATGCCACCGGTGGAGGTCTGCGTGTGTCCGGGGCGCCGAGGGCCCAGGGCTGTGAGCTCCGGCGCCCCGCCCCCCCACGACCAGGGCTTCCACACAGGGCTGCGGGGAAGAGAGCCACAGAGTGAGGGTGCTGCCCCAGCTTCCTCTGGGACTCGTTAACACTGGGAGCGTTTTTGTACGAAAGCAAGAAGCCTCAGTTACCGAGTGAACAAAATTCACACAACTTTCCGATGAGCCAGGATGGCCACGCGTCCACCATCCCCGTGAGTCTGCCGGCGCCAGGCCCGGTGCTGACCCGAGGTCACCGGTGCCGCTTGGGGGCACGAGGGGCCCTGTCTCTCCTGACAGTGGATCGGATGCTGGAGCCGCATCCCCTGTTCTCATGACTGTTGCCACCCCTCCTCACCGGTCACCCTGCAGCCAGACACCAGTGCCTCTGGCACAGCCGATCCCCGTAGCTGCCAGAGGCCGTGACCCCCACGGAAGGGGTGGGAGCCGCTTCGGGCCCCTTAGAGCCGGAGGAAGGGCACAGCCTCCGTTAAGCAGTCTGTTCTGGAAGCAGGTCTGAGCACGTGTGTGTTTTCTAATGTTTTGCTGTAACCCTCCTTTTTCCTTTTCAGGTTTGGGAAAAGCTCTTAAGTTCTGAAACTCCCCGGGTTAACGTGTTCATGGCAGTGCCTACAATATATGCCAAGTTGTTGGATTATTACAACAAACACTTTGTTCAGCCTCACGTCCAGGAATTTGTACGTGCAGTTTGTGAGGAGAAAGTCAGGTAAATGAAAACGGTCCACCCTCCTATCCAGAAGGTCTCAAAGATCAAAGATATAACTTGTGTCTAGGTTTTAGGAAGTAAAACGGATCTAGGTTCTAGGAAGCAGCATTTTCCCTTTCCCGAAAAGTCCGCACGGTGCCCGTCCGTATTCTGTCTGTCCACGCGTCTGCCCATCCGCATCGGTCTGTCTGGTGGTCCAGTCTGAAGGACAAGGGCTTCCCCCATCCATTCTGACCCCTCGTCTGCACGGCTCCCCACAGCCCCCGTCATCTCTCTCCGCCGTGGTCTCTGGCCCTTGAGGCCCGCCCCCCGGAGCACCCCCACCCCTGCCCGCCCGGGTCCCTGAGAAACACCTTTCCTGACAGATGCGTGGGCTCTTCCAGCCCTTCCGTGGCCCCGTCTCCTGCGCCTGCAGGCACGGCGCGCTTCTGCCTGCTTGTCCCTGTCACCGCAGTGGGAGTCCCTGAGAAGGTGGTGACTTTTCACAGGACGCGTGTCGCCCAGCTCTGTGAGGCTGGCACAGCCGTTCAGCAGAACACTGAGCGAGCTGCTACGCAAGCGTGACCTTGAAATGTGTGTGTGTGTGTGTCTCTGTGGCATCCACGCTGCTCCAAGCACGTGGCTCCCAATTCTTAGGAAGAGCCCAGGAGGGTCGTCCCCTCTGCTTCCTGGAGAGAATTTGGATTTTCCAAGCCAGTTTCTGACATTGTCGTGATTCTGGCCCCTCCCCCATCGATGCCAGCCTCCCCGTCCCCCTCAGCAGGCATCTGGCCCCCAGGACGAGAGCAGTGTTAGTGGCGCACATTCCCCAGAGCTAAAGAGCCAAGGGCAAGGGTGGCATCAGAGAGAGGAAATCAGGGTAATTTCTGAGAGGCAGAGGCCCTGAGGCCTCACGGGATTATGCTTGTGGTGGGGAGGGTCCTGCTGAGAAAATGCCGTGGGCAGGGGCGGGGGCACCCCTGCAGCTCCAACCAGAAATGAGCAGCTGGAGTGAGAGGGGGGCAGGAGTCCCAGGGGCTGCATGAGGGTGGGGGGGCCCCTCCCTGAGTCATGGGCTGCAGCAGCCCTCGCCCCGTGGGCTGTGCTCTGGCCACCCTCGGGCCCCTGCCCTGTGAGCGGTTTCCCCCAGCCCAGAGTCTCACTACTGCTCCGAGCTTGGGCTGGCTTATAAATAGCGGGTTCTCACAAAGAGTGCCTTCAAAGACCCTAGGATGGGGCGCCTGGGGGGCTCAGTCCGTTAGGCGTCCGATTTCGGCTCAGGTGATGATCTCACAGTTCGTGGGTTTGAGCCCCACGTCGGGCTCTGTGCTGACCGCTCAGAGCCTGGAGCCTGTTTCAGATTCTTTCTCTCTCTCTCTCTCCTGACCCTCCCCTGCTCGTGCTGTCTCTCTCTATCAGAAATAAATAAAAAACATTAAAAAATTTTTTTTAAAAAAGACCCTAGGATTATTTTTTTTTTACCTCAATTACCCATTGCTTTGAAAGACTTGTTTACATTCTAAGATACACCCAACAAATTCATTTCAAATGACAGACTTAAAATTTAACCGCCAACTACCATTTTTTTTTTAATGTTTATTTTTGAGAGAGAGAGAGAGACAGAGCGTGAGTAGGGAAAGAGTAGAGAGAGAGGAAGACACAGCATCCGAAGCAGCTCCAGGCTCTGAGCTCTCAGCACAGAGCCCGACGCGGGGCTCAAACTCACAAACTGTGAGATCATGACCTGAGCCGGAGTCCGACGTTTAACCTACTGAGCCCCCCGGCGCCCCTGCATCTTGAGCTGTAGGGCAGCGGTGTTGAATGAACAGCTGTGCACGCCCCTGCTGGTCCCTGAGGCCACCCCCCTGTCCCCCCACCCCCCAGGGCTGTGTGCGCCCCCACCGGTCCCTGAGGCTTCCTCCCCCCCCCCAGGGCTGTGTGCGCCCCCGCCGGTCCCTGAGGCTTCCTCCCACCCCCCCCCAGGGCTGTGTGCGCCCCCGCTGGTCCCTGAGGCTGCCCCTGCTGTGCCTGCAGGCTGATGGTTTCGGGATCGGCTGCCCTGCCTGTGCCTGTGCTGGAGAAGTGGCAGAGGGCCACCGGCCACACTCTGCTGGAGCGCTATGGGATGACAGAGATCGGCATGGCCCTGTCCAACCCCCTGACCAGGACTCGAGTGCCAGGTACCCCCCGGCCTTGTCCTCTCCCTGTGCCCTGAGCCCTGGGGCGGTGGGGGGAGGCAGTCTGGGAAGCATACTGCCTGCTGGGCCACAGAGCTTTCCTGGGATCCCGGCCAGGCGGCTGAGGCTCCTGTTTCTCCCAAATGGCCAGTCAGGGGCAGGACAGAAGAGTGTTCTTTACACCCATGTCCTTCCCAGGTGACACGTGGGAAGAATAGGAATGACTGGGACCCATGTGCTCCAGGGCACTGCTCTGAGCAGACCAAGCTGGCCGCTGCCCAGAGCCTCCCATCCAGACACCGCGTGGTGTAAGGGCAGGTGTGAGGGAGCCCTCTGACTGTCTGGACGACCTTTCCTAAATCCAGCCTTTTCTCAGGCACCCCTCTCCAACTTGAACTCAGACGTTCACATCCCGGGTCCTTAGCAGGGAGCCTGCCAGCAGAGCCTAAGCCTGGAAAGTGAATGTGCCCCGTTCTGTTCTCAGCCTCCCGAGATGCCTTCCCCCAGGGTGTCCGGCCCCCTCCCGGCTTCCCGAGACGCCCTCCCAGGGTGTCCACAACACAAGCAAGATCCCACTTAGAAATAAGAGCAGAACAGCTCTGTGTCACATCCATTGGTCTTGCACGTATATAAAACTTACCCTCTGCCCGCGTTCAGCTTGGAGGTTTGGAAACATGTAACTACGTAGCCACCATCACCTTCGAGATACGGAAGGGTCCTGCGCCTCAGACCCTCCCCTCGTGCGTGCTCGGCACCTCCCCCACCCCAGGCCAGGCAAGCGCCCTGTCTGTGCTTTGTCTGGAATGTCCTACAGTGAACCCTCCAGAACGTGGCCTTTTCGGTCCCTTAGCAGGGTGTGTCATCCGCGTGGACACACGTTCCTTTCTGCCGCCGAGAAGAATTCCATGGTGCTGACGGGTCGCTTCGGTGGCCGAAGGCTGCTGGGTGGTGTCTGGCTGGGGACAGTCACTGGGAGGGTCACCGTACACATCGTGTGCAGGTTCTGTGTGGACACACGCCTCATGGGTCAGTCCCCAGAGGGGTCGTGGGGCCAGAGGGCAGGTGAGACCCAGCTGCCTACGAGGATGCCACACTGTGTCCAGAGCAGCTCCCTGCACAGGCCGCTCCGAGGCCGCTGACCGACCAGGACACTGTGGCTCTGGGCACCAGGGAGCACAGCAGCACGGCCCAGTTGGGAGGCAAAGAGAGGGGCACCGAGGTGCACAGAGAACCTTCTGGGCCTTAATTATAAGAGCAGACACGAGGCCTGAGAGCCAAGACCAGGAGCCAGGACGGGACGGAGTACATGGGGGAGGCCCGCGTGGGGCTCACGGAGGATAGCGGGGGCCGATTGCCCAGGGGAGCGAGGAAAGCCGCCCTGGACAGAGGTCACGCAACGTCCCCACCGACCTGGCCTTTTCCAGCCCCTTTGAGGAAGGGGGAACCCAAAGGTTCTGAAAGCCCAGGTTTATTGGGCAGAAATTCTGGAATCTTCAGTGACGGCTGCAGCCCCCCGGGCCTCAGGGACAGTGTGGGACCTGAGGGCCTGGGCCGTGTCGCTCTTCTTACCTCTGCCCCAGATACCTGTGTGTGACCTTTGTCCACAACGTGGGCCTCCAGCTCTCGGTGCGGTGCTGTTGTTTGGTTTGGGAAAAGTAAAGTGGTGTCGTTCGTGAAGAAGGCAGGTTGAGAGGGCGTCCTTGGCACCTTCAGGTCTCGTCTGTGCACCTTGATGCCGGGGCTGGGGCTCGTGTCACACTGGGGACCCCGTACCCGCTCCCAGCCAGGGGTCGCTTGGGGCTGGCCCTTCCTCCCTGCTGCTTGTGTGGCCTCTGAGCAACCAGGATCCATTTTTCCAGGTTCTCAAAACCTGATGAGGGCACCCAGGGTGAGGCCGGCCTCGGAAGAGGGTTGTTTGCCCAGCATCAAGCTCTGGGCCGGATCTTCTTGTTCCTTCTCTGCTTCCCTCCCTCCCGATACCAGGAAGGGAGGTGAATAGTTCATGGCAGGCGCTGCTGGGCCCAATCACGCTCTAATTGGAGGTGGAGATCCAAGGCGCTAATGGCTCCTGCAGCCGGGGAGTGGCGGGGGTGAGGGGGTAGGCCAGGACCTTATCAGCTGGCCTCCCTTCTCTTGAGACCCACCTCCCCAGGCTCTAGACAGGGCCACAGGCCAATGACAGTTCTCGTCGTGGGTCCTGACCACACGCCGTAGCCACTAAGGGCTAAACCGAGGTCAGCCCTCCAAGGCCCAGCCCCAACAGGCCAGCAGCTGGGGGGCGGTCTGAGGACTCCGGAGCCTGGCCCGGGTCGCATCCCTGCAGGCAGAGCTGTGGCCCGGGCCAGTGGTCAGGATGCAAGCCCGTCGGCCTTTCTGAGGCCAGGAAGCCTAAGGAGAGGCTGTGATGCAGCTGAATTAAACTTGTCCCTGCCAACAATCCACAGGGAAAGGGGCCATTTAATCTAGAGGAGGTGACCTCACGTGGCAAGCGCATCTGGATTGCGTGTGGAACGGCCTCTGGCCTTCACCGCGCCCAAGGGCATGCGGAGCCAGGCATCAGGAGGAGGGGGCTCGGGGGGTCGGTCTTGGGTCTGGTCTCTGTATCTCACACTCAGGGTGAGACCCCCTCGCTTCCTGTGTGGCATCTCGAGTGTCCTGTCACCCGTGCGGCCACGGGCTCCACACAGACGCCCCGCCAGCAGGAGCGAGGCGGCCCTGTGCCCAGGATCCTCGTCGGAAGTGCCCGGAGCAGGCCGGCCCGCGGCGGCAGCAGAGTAATGGTTGTGGGCGTGGGGGGGCCTGCCGACCGCTCTGCTCTGCGCCCCGGTGGTCAAAGGTCTGGAACCTCATGGCAGTTTCGGTTGCCCAACGTCATGAATGTGCAGACGCCACAGTTGTGTGCTTTGTGACGATTGTATGGATTTAACTTTTATTTTTAAAATCTTGGGAAGCGAAACAAGAAAACGTAGGACCGGAAGGCAGCTGGTCCGGGTGCGCCCCGCCCGTCAGGGACACTTCCCTGGCCTCGCCCCCCAGGACCTCAGATGCAGAAGACAGGCGGGCTGCGAGGAGAGCGTGGCGCCCTTCCAGCAAAACGAGGCCAGGGTCCCAGAGTCCTGCACGAACGTAGAGTTTCAGAGTCGGCTTCCTGCGGGCTTGTCCCCTGGCCGTTCCTCACTGACCCCAGGGGACGTGAGTCCTCACAGACACGGAGTGTGGGGTCTCGGGACCTCGGCCACATCGGTCCTTCGCTGTGTGGCTGTGGGGACTTGCTGCGTTGCCTCAGAGCATCCATCCCTCGGGTGGGATGCACACACCAAGCAAACCATGGCACCTAATAAATGAACCAGAATGCAGGGGACAGGCTTCCCCTGGCTGCTCAGTCCCTCCTGGGGGCTCTGTGGTGACCCTGGGGACAGCCCACCGGCACCCGTGCCCTTACCACGCAGCTAGGTGCTGGAGGGGACATGGCAGCCCCAGGCTCCACCCAGGTGCCAAGAGCCTCCGCAAAGTGGCCGAGTCCCCTTGTCCCCTGTGCAGGACGTCCAGGCGTGCAACCCTCCTTCTCTGTCTTTGCAGGCTCCGTGGGGACCCCGCTGCCAGGTGTGGAGGTGCGCATCGTCTCGGAAAACCCAAAGAAGGAGGGCTGCCCCTACGTGCTCCATGCAGAAGGGAATGAGAAGGAGACGAAGGTGGGCTGCTGCTCTGTGTCAGCTGGTGGCACACGGGTGTCCCATGGCCACGACCGCCCAGCAGGCCAGAGGTCGAGGGTCTCCTCCTTGGGCCCCTCCACATGGGCTCAGGCTGGTGTTTCCTGGGGGCGCCTGCCAGTGTTGCCGGGCACCCCTGCCCTGGGGACGGTGTGCAGGGCAGAGCTGGGGCCCAGCGCCTGAGGCTCCGGCCACTGGGGCCGCTCTAAGGTGGGTTGTGACAGCCTCAGGACAGCCTGGTTATGGCGGGTTGTTAAAAGCACTGCGCGGTGGGGCCCCGTCTCCATCCCTTGAACCCAGGGCGCTGTGGCTGGGCCCCTGCGAGGCCACCGTGCACAGATCACACAGCCCTGAAAACGGAGGCTGCCGCCAGTGGCTGCAGCCAGTGGTGGCTCTCATGGTCCCTCTAGGTTGACAGGTGGAGAAGGGGACAGCGCTCACTGTCTTATTTCAGTGAAGGTTCTAGTAGCTACAAACCAGATCCAAAGCCAATACGGGCCACAGAAAAGTTGAGGGTTGGTGGGAACGGGAACCTTGATTTGAAAGGAAATCATGTTCTCTACAGCTGATGCTCAAACGAGGCGCTGCGTGAGTGATCTGTCACAGGCAAAAGCAGTCGTGGACCCGCGTGTCCACATCTCTACCTGGAGCAGCGGCTCCGTAGCTCTGAACCTGTGCCGGGCCTTGCCCCGTGGCGTTGCCCTGTGGCCTCAGTTCCCGTGCTTGGAGTGGGAGGGTTGAGGAGACTGTCAAGCATATGGGTGGAACTGGTGGTTTTAGGTGTAATCCTACGAACGTTCACAGTGACGTCACAAGTAGGTGTTCCGTGTTCCCAAGAAGACCTCGCACCGAGGCCCCCGGGGGAGGGTCGACCCGCATGTGCCCGGCTCCCTGTTGTGCTCCCCGCGCCTCTGCAGCCTGGCGGTCCCAGCTGCTTCCCTGGCCAGAACCCCGTACCAGGAATGAGGAGTGAGCGGCCCGGGGGCGGGGGGGGGGGCAACCAGAGTCTCTGCCCCACAGAGGGGGCCTCTGGGGAAGGCAGGAGCAGGGGCGGCTGGGCCGAGCCATGCTTCCCAGACGGCAGCAAGGACCGTGTTTGCTCTCGCGTGCCCGGGGCCTGTGCGTGCCAGCCTCCCCCTGACCTGCTGGGCACCCCGTGCACCTGGCAGGGCTGTGCCTCAGGTGACAAACCTTCGCATCCCGTCCGTGTCCCCGTCGTGGGTCGCCCTGGCTGTGGCTGCTAGCTAAGGCACCCGGGGGTACCGCCAGGTGTCCCGCCATCCACGGCTCCGAGCTCGTGCTTCCGGCTCCGCTGTCTGGATGGGAAGTGGCTCCGCCTTCATGCTGCTGTCCTGTCTCCCTGCTGGCCGCACTAACGCCACACCTGCCCGGAGGACCCGGGAGCCATTGGCTGCAGTGCGTCTTTCACGCGCCGCGGACACCCAGCTGGCTTCGCCTTTGCATCCTGTGAGCACGGCATGCACTGAATCTATTCATTTTCAAGGTGCTCACTTTCAAGAGAGCCAGGCGCCAGCCTGCCACAGTGAGGTCCAGCGGCAGACAAGTGGCTTCCCGGCCGCAGGTGACACATTGGCCTGCACACAGAAATGTCCCTTGCAGAGGACGCAGAGACGCAGTACATGGTGCTCCTGCCGGCGCTGGGCAGTGTCTGCGAGCTCTGCTTCCCTTATTTCCCTTTAAAAATTAATTATCTTGTTTATCCATATGCAGGCCGTCACTCTGGACGGCGGCCTGTCCTCCTGACGGCCACCAGTGTCTCCTGGGCTCCCCCCCCCGGCTCCTTTCCTTGCCCATCCCTGCCATCTGTCACTGCCGCATGCCACTGACTGCTGCACACAACCCGCGGCAGGGAAGGCCTAGGGATGGAGAGCCGTGGGGCCGGTCGTGCTCTGGCCCTTCCGTGGGGGCTGGGGTGACCGCACTGTCCCCGCAGAGGTGCTCCCCTCGGACGAACAGCAGACCATCGTCTGCCACGTGCTCCGTGCCTCATGGGATGCCGTGGGTTTACCACTAACTCTGTGTCAAAGGTCAGGAAGGAGGTGGCCCTGCCTCCAAACGGGGAAACTTCGCAAGGAAAAGGAAGGCCCTCGGCACCTGATGGGCCGGAGGAGTGTCTGTGAGCACTTGGCTGCCCCGTGCCTCTCTCCCCGCGACTGGACCAGAGCCGGCCCCACACAGCCCTGAAGGGCACGCTCAAGCCGGGGGAGGCAAGCAGCCACCCCTCCTTCCTGCCCGGGGCCTCATCCCTACGTGCTCGTCCAGACCCTTCCTGCTCAACCTGAGTCCTGAGGCCCCGAGCGGTGGGCGGCACTGAGTGAGGCAACGGGGCGCAGTGGGAGCCCACCATGGGTCCCGCCCCAGCCTCGCCGGCCTCCTTGGCCCACGGCCTACCTGCCTGCATTCCTGCACCTCCTTCCGGCACGCTTTCCTCCCCAGCGGGTTCGAGCAGACCCCTTACTGTGAACTGGGGCAGGCGTCCAGGCTTGTACCTCGGGGCTTTCTAGCAACCCTGCCTCTGACAGAGGAAGACACCCAGGCTGCCCGCAGGTGAGGAGGCTTCGTTCCATGGCCGCTTGTCCTGGTGAATGGGGCGGTACCGGTGCACGGTACCCATGCCCTCCGTCACATGATCTTCCTACGTGCAATTCTCCGAAGATGAAGACGAGGGTCCCCCGTGAAGACAGCCCAGGCTTTTGGCTGCAGCCTGAAGCAGCGTTGTGTATGACTGCTGGGTACCCGAGCCTGGCCACGTGCCCCGTCCAGCCTGTACCGCGTATCCCGGGGAACAGCTGGGGCCCCAGAGCTGTTGGCCTTGCCCAGCACCTGCCTTGCTCTGCTCTGGCCCCAGCAGATGTGGGGAGCTAACTCTGAGTGGGTCTGCAGGACTCTGGCCCCGCTTGTGACCCAGCAATCCGGGTGATGGGTTTTAGTCTATGGTAACGTTTGTTGTTATGTGCTATTTTAGATCACTTATTTCTCTGAGGTTATTCAACAGACTGTTTCCCTTCTCCTGGATTATCTTCATTCTTGACTAGCTTTCATACCCTTATCTCTAAGATTTATAAATGTCAATGACCAAAATTAAATGGACTCTATTGTCCCAAAATTTGTATGACAAGTCAGTATCAGGTAAACCAGTGTGTAATGGGTGCGTGTGTATTTAGAGCTTCATGTCAGGGGTTCATTTTTCCTCTTGAAAAATGTTTTGGTTTTATTTGGGTTTTTTGTTTTGTTTTGTCTTGTTTTGGCATAAAGAAAATGATGGCCTCTTTTACTTACTTGGTACTTGCTCTCCAGAGTCCAGAGACTCACTGACAAATCTGCAGGAAAATTAGGACTGGTGGATGTATTGGACCCGTGAGGGGTGCTGTCTATCTGAGCTACTCCATACAGAGGTTGTACGTTGGTCTCCATTGATCTGTGTATCTGTTTCTCTGCCAACACCAGTTGTGACTTCTGTAGCTTGATGGTGACTCTCAGAACTATAGCCTTCTGCCACCAGTTTCATTCTTGTTCAGAGCTGCTTTAGCTATTGGAGTTAATTGTTTGCCATGTTTTACAACCAGGTTGTTTGTATCTACAAAAAGTCCTTCTGGGATCTTTTTTTTTTTTTTAATTTTTTTTAAATGTTTTATTTATTTATTTATTTTTATGTTTTATTTATTTCTAGGAGACAGAGAGAGAGACAGCGTGAGAAGGGGAGGGTCAGAGAGAGAGGGAGTCACAGACTGAAACAGGCTCCAGGCTCCGAGCTGGCAGTCAGCACAGAGCCCGACGCGGGGCTCGAACCCATGAACCGCGAGATCATGACCTAAGCGAAAGTCGGACGCTTAACCGACTAAGCCACCCAGGCGCCCCTTCTGGGATCTTGATCAAGATTGCACTAAATCTGCAGATCAATTTGGTGAGAATTAACATCCTCATTATGACAAGGCTTCTGATCCATGAACATGGTATGCCTCTGCATCCCCTTAGGTCTTCTCGGTGTGCCTGTGTTCTGGCTCACTGGTCCTTCACATGTCCCTCTACATTTATCTTTTTCCCATTTTTCTTAAGATTTATTTATTTTGAGAGAGAGAGAGAGAAAGTACAAGCAGGGGAGGGGCAAAGAGAGAAACAGAGATAGAGTCCAAAGGAGGCTCCAGGTTCTGAGCAGTCAGCACAGGGCCCAACGTGGGGCTTGAACTTACGAATTGTGAGATCATGACCTGAGCCAAAGTCCAGAGCTCAACCGACTGAGCCACCCAGGCACCCCCTACATTGGTTGATTTTCTAATATTA
The DNA here is from genome assembly GCF_003009895.1 of Hyaena hyaena. Taxonomy (NCBI): domain Eukaryota; kingdom Metazoa; phylum Chordata; class Mammalia; order Carnivora; family Hyaenidae; genus Hyaena; species Hyaena hyaena. The sequence continues at coordinate 10,560,733 of NW_024080633.1, forward strand.
AACCAGCCTTGAACTCCCAGGACAAACCCCACTTGCTTATGGCATATTTATTTTTTACGGTGCTGGATTGGATCTGCTAGCATGTTGCTGAGGACTTCTGCATCTGTAGTTTCCTTTCATTGTGCTTTTTTTTTTGTTTGGGGGTCAGGGTAATGCTAGTGTCATAAAGTGAGCTGGGAATTATTTCCTCCTCTTCTGTTTTCTAGGAGACACTGCATGTAACTGGTATTCTGTATGTATTTAAATGTTTGATAGAACTTACCAGTGAAAGCATCTAGGCCTGGAGGTTTCTTTTTTGGAAGATTTTAACCATTAATTCAGTTTTTTTAAACAGTTATAGGACTATTCGGGTCATCTAATGCATCTTGAGTGAGTTTTGATAGGTTATGTTTTTTGAGGAATTGGTCCATTTAAGTTGTTGAATTATGTGTAGAGTGTTTTTTGTGGCATCACCTTATTAATCTTTCCATGTCTGCATAATCTGAAGCAGTATTCTTCCCATTACCCTTATGGATAATTTGTGTCTTCTACTTCTTTTTTTTTTTTTTTAATTCTTTTAATGTTTTATTTATGTTTGAGAGACAGAGACAGAGAGACAGAGCACAAGCTGGGGGAGGATCTGAGAGAGGAGACACAGAATCCGAAGCAGCTCCAGGCTTCGAGCTGTCAGCACAGAGCCCGACGCGGGGCTCGAACTCAAAATAGCGAGATCATGACCTGGGCTAAAGTCTGACACTCAACCTACTGAGCCACCCAGGCACCCCTTTAGTTCTTTTTTCTTTGTTATTTGTGCTAAAAGTTTATCCATTTTACTGATTTTTTTCTTAAAGAAATTGTTTTTGGATTCATTGAGTTTTCTCTATCGGTTTTCTCTTTTCATTTTAATTGATTTCTTGTTCTTTATTGGTTCTTCTAGCTTGCTTTTTACACTTCTTCTAGTTGCTTAGGGTGAAACTTTAGGTTATCGATTTGAGACCTTTTCTCTTTCCTGATTCATGCATTTACTGATGCAAATCTCCCGGCAAACATTACTGGAGCTGGAGCTGCCCCCCAAATTTTTATGTGGTTTCATTTCATTCAGTTCAAAATATTTTCTGATCTTCTAGTTTCTTTTAAGACTTCTTCTTTAACTGCAGATTAGTTAGAAGTGTGTTGTCTATTTTCCAAGTGTTTGGAGGCTGGCTGTCATCTTTCTGTTATTCATTTTTAGTTTAATCCCCTTACAGTTGGAAAGCATCCTGGATACGATTCCAGTTCTTTTAACTTTGTGAGGGCGTGTCGTGTGCCCCAGAACATGGCTGTGTTGGTGGATGCACTCACTGCTGCTTCGGTGCAGCACCCGTGGGTCCCGCCCCCGTGGTCGTTGTGCTCAGCTCCTCACATCCACGCTGGCTGTCTCCCCAGTTCTGTCGCCGAGGAGGGGCGTGAATCCTCCACAGTAATAGTCCATTTCTGCTTTCAGATGTTTGCTGATGTACCCTGAAAGTCTGTCACTGGGTGACCACACATTTATAATTGTTGTGTCTTTCTGGTGACTCGACGTTGTGTCGTCAGTGATACCGCTTGTACTGTTCTTTGCTCCTAAGTTTATTTTGTCTCATCTCACCACAGCTGCTTCGGTGTGTTGTGATTGGTGTTTATGTGTATGTATGGTCCCGTCCCTTGCTTCTAACCTGCCTGTGTCACTGTGTGTACGGTTGGATCATGTATGGCCTCACCAGTCCGTCTGACAATCTTTTAATTGTGCTTAGAGCACTGACATTGAATTGATTATGGAAATGCTTGAACTTGAGCCCACTGCCACCCACCACCATTTGTTATTTCCTCACTTTCTGTGTTCCCCCAGCTTTTCTTTGCTCAGCTTCCCTTTTACTGTGCTCTTTGGACCCATTTTTTACTAGTCCATTTTCATTTACTTGAGTTGTTGACCGTACGCCTTTGTACAGCTTTTTAGTAGTTGTTCTGGGGACTACGATATATATACTTCACTTTTTGAGACCTACTTAGACTTCACACTTAACACTCCCAGAAGAATGTAGAATTCCTACCCCAATCAGAGAGAAAATTACCCAGTGATGCCTGTTGAAGATGGCATGGCAGACTTTATCCGGGACGTTGGAACGGGTGTGGGGCCCCCTCTGAGCACAGCAGGGCCCTGGAGACGGCCTGCCAAGCAGCAGGGGAGGACTGGCAGGGTCATTGCTGAGGGCGGGCCGGGACGACATCACATGTGCGGCTGACCAGGTATCAGAGTGGGGGCTCCTGCTAAACTGAAACAGCAGGGGTCTCGCTAAAACTGGATTGTTCAGGAAGGGCACAGATGGGCCTGTGAAAAGTTTTGGGAGCCTGACTAAAGTCTGGTCACATAAAGACTCTTTGTCACCAGCATATGGGTCCCGGTGCCTTCTCCCTGCTCAGCAAACACCGTTGTCGTGTGTAACATCTACGTAGATCATACACTCCATTAGGCAAGATTATGATGTTTGCTTTCATCGCTCAAAACTGTTTGAAAAACCTCATGAGGAACGGAATGGTCAGTTTTACTCACCCAAATAGTTACCTATTTTAATGCTTTTATTTCGTTTCTGAGTCTCCCTGTTTCCTTCTGGCATCATTTCCCTTCTGTCTGAAGAACGTTCTCTGGCCATTCTTTTTTTTTTTAATTCTATTCATTTCTAGGAGAGAGAGAGAGAGACAGCGTGAGCAGAGGAGGGTCAGAGAGAGAGGGAGACACAGACTCTGAAACAGGCTCCAGGCTCTGAGCTGGCAGTCAGCACAGAGCCCGACGCGGGGCTCGAACCCACGAACCGCGAGATCATGACCTAGGCGAAAGTCGGACGCTTAACCGACTAAGCCACCCAGGCACCCCATCTCTGGCCATTCTTTTAATTCAGATCTGCTGGCCACAGGCTCTGTTGTCTCTTATCTAAGAGTGTCTTTGTCTTTTCTTCCACGCGTAACGTTACTCACTGGATCTGGGATTCTGGGCTGACGCTTGGAAGGTGCCGTCCCCCTTCTCTGGCCTCCTCGGCTTCGGGTGAGAAGGTGGTGGTCGTCCGAGCCGCGAATCCACTCTAGCCACTGCCGGCCTTTTCCTTTATCTTGGGTCTCCAGTGCTTGGATTGTGATGTGTCTGAGCTTGTGTTTCTTTGGGTTTGTCATTTTGGGGGTCCACTGAGCTTCCTAATTCTGCTGGTTCATGTGTCTCACCAGACTTGAGAGTTTTCAGCCAGATTTTACCCATGATCCGCTGGCTCCTCACTTCTCGTCTCCTGGGAACCAGGAGCAGGAGTTGGGCCCTCACAGCGGGGAGCAGGGTGGCGCTGGCTTTTCCTGTGGTTCAGATGGGGTGGGTAGTTTCTACTGACCCATCTTAAAGTTCTCGGTCTTTCCTCTGGGGTCTCCATTCTGTTACTGAGCCCATCCAGCAAATTTTTCCTGGTGCCATTATTGTGTTTTCCAATTCTAAAATTTCCATTTTGTTTTGCTTTATAACTGAGACTTTCAGTTTTTCCTTTTCCTTCCAGAGCGTTTGCCCTTCCGTTTAGAGCACGTTTATAACGTCTGTCTTAAAGTCCTTGTTAGCCTTGTCCCGCATGGTGGCTCCTCACCTGCTGAGCAATCTTGCGTCCGGGACATTTCAAATAATATGTTATGAGACTCTGGGTCTTGTTTGTTTCCAGTGGGGAATGCTGGTTGTTGTTGTTGTTTTACTGTTACCCAGTTCGCTTCAGTCAGTGAGCTCCCGCCTTCTCCAGGGTTGGGTGCCTGCCTGTTTATTTTCAGAGCCTTTGTCTTGCTGCCCTGTGGCTAGCCTGACCTTGGCAGTGGGGCCAGATAAAGGGCGGTGGTGGAAAAATGGGTGAAATTCAAATAAAACCTATGATTTAGCAGAAAGACAAACACTACTTCCTGCAAGCAGGCTAGTGGCAGGTGCCCGGCGGGGCCCTGAACCTGGAGCCCTGTCCCCTGAGGGTGGGGTTGCCCGTGTCTGCAGGAAGTGGGCTGAGGAGTCACACACAGCTGCTGCATTGGCCTTGAGGTGCACCTTCTGTCCAGGCCTCAGACACACGAGTCAGACAGTTTTACAGCCTCTTTTAAAGGGTCTTGGATCTTTTTTTAAAAATTTTTAACATTTTATTTATTTCTGAGAGAGAGAAAGAGAGAGGGAGCGTGAGCAGGGGAGGGCCAGAGAGAGAGGGAGATGCAGAGTCTGAAACAGGCTCCAGGCTCTGAGCTGTCAGCACAGAGCCCAACGCGGGGCTCGAACCCACAAACCGCAGGATCATAACCTGAGCTGAAGTCAGACGCGTAACCCAACTGAGCCACCCAGGCGCCCCACTCAGATTCTTTTTTAAAAGAGGGATGGTTCTTCTCCAGAATAAGTCCGTTCCAGGCAGGAGTCGGTAAGTCAGAGTATCAGTGGCCTCGGTTCAGTCTCCTTTGCCATGTCCGCTGACAGCTTCCCACGGGGCCTCCTGATGTGCTCGTCCTCCGCACGGTCTTTTCCTGGCTTCACGGAAGCCCTACTCAGCTTCTTATAAAACCCAGCCTCCCTCCTGCCCTGCGCTGTGGTCACCACAGAGGAAGCCCCCTGCCTATGGGACCACGTGATCCAGGCGCACTGTCTCCTGGGCACCTGGCGCTTGCTCGCGAGCCGTCCTTTCTTGGTTGGCTGTGCGCTCAGCCTCTTTCTAACCAAGCGGAGGCCCGCGGGGCTGCCAGAGCCCTGCTGCGGCCACACACACCTCCCCACCCCCCCACCCCCCATGGGTGCGGGTTGTGCAGGGAAGACACCGAAGATGGAGTTTCGTCAGATGCCGGAGCGCAGCACTTACACGTGGACAGGTGGCTCGCACCCAGCCAGGCTCCGACTGAGACCTGGGTCAGTGACTCACACCCTCCAGTCTAGGGGATGGGACTTTGTGGGATGAATACGGTGACACCCGGCTCCATGCGCAGCGCCATCTGATTGGGCTCCAGGACCGAGTGGTGCATTCCTCAGGGCACCTGGGGCTCAGTCGCATCAGTGTCTGACGCTTGATCTCGGCTCAGGTCATGATCTCATGGTTCATGGGATCGAGGCCCGTGTCAGGCTCTGTGCTGACAGTGAGGAGCCTGCTTGGGGTTCTCTCTCCCTCTGACTACCCCTCCCCCACGTGTCCATGTGCATTCACACGTTTCTCCTCTTGCTCTCTCTCAAGTAAACATTTAAAAACAACAGAAAAAGAGGGCGCCTGGGTGGCTCCGTCAGTTGAGCATCTGACTTCGGCTCAGGTCATGATCTCACGGTTAGTGGGTTCGAGCCCCGCATCGGGCTCTGTGCTGTCAGCTCGGAGCCTGGAGCTGCTTCAGATTCTGTGTCTCCCTCTCTCTCTGCTCCTCCCCTACTCATGCTGTGTTTCTCTGTCTCAATAATAAATAAACATTAAAAAATTTAAAAAAGAAAAACAGAAAAAGAAAGATGCATTTCTTTTTTTTTCTTTTATACTTTATTGTCAAGTCGGTTTCCATATAACACCCAGTGCTCATCCCCACAAGTGCCCTCTTCCATGCCCATCACCCCCCTTCCCCTCCCCCATCAGCCCTCAGCTTGTTCTCAGCATTCAAGAGTCTCTCAGGGTTTACCTCCCTCCCTCTCCCCCCTATTTCCCCCCGTCTTCTCCCCCATGATCCTCCATTAAGTTCCTCCTAATCCTCCTATACGTGCCAACATACGGTATCTGTCCTTCTCTGCCTGACTTATTTCGCTCAGCATAACACCCTCAAGTTCCATCCATGTTGCTACACGTGGCCAGATGTCATTCTTTCTCATTGCCATGGAGTATTCCATCGTGTAGATGAACCACATCTTCTTGGTCCATTTGTCCGTTGATGGACACTTAGGCTGTTTCCATGTCTTGGCTATTGTTGAGAGTGCTGCTATGAACGTTGGGGTTCATGTGCCCCCTAGAAGGATGCATTTTTCAATAGTTTCAACAAAATGTCTGATTTTGGAAGCGTGGGTGCCGTCGGGGGTCACGGGGGAGGCCGGCGGAGCCCCGTGCGCAGGGTGTGGGTTCTGAGGGACGCGTTTGTCTCCGTGCTGCAGGTGACCCCGGGGCTCACAGACAAGGAAGGGGAGCTCCTGGTCAGGGGGCCGTCTGTCTTCCGCGAGTACTGGGACAAACCAGAAGAAACCAGAAACGCCTTCACCTGCGACGGCTGGTTCAAGACAGGTAGGAGGGGGCCCCATCTTCAAGGCTGGGTCCCCACCGCGCCCCCAGACCCCCAAGCTCTAGAGTGAGGGCCGCGCCACCCACCGTGGGTGGGGAGCCCCCTGAGTGTCAGAGACCCTCCTCCACCTTCTCCAAGCCCCCCCCCGTAAATCTCCTTGCCCCCCCCCCCAGGATCTAGAACCTTCTGATATGTGCTTCCTTTTCCATCTGGGTAATTTTCCGTTGTTCTCCATGCTGTGCCTGGGGCTGTGCTTGACCCGGGCCTGGGGGGGCGGGGCTTTCCCCGCAGCACCGGGAGCCCTGGCCCCTCCCACCCCTGCCCCTGCTTCCCCGCCTACCTCCGCCCCTGGCCCAGCCATCCTGCGGTGTGGACTTTCCAGCAGACCTCGTGAATCTTAGGTGCAGCTGCCGCTCCTCGCTGCTCCACACGCCCGTTTAGATGGTGTGTGCGGGCGGATTCGGGTGGTCCCTCCTCCTTGCCTGTCTGTGTTTGTAAAACTTCTGTGCTGACAATGCACCATTTCAGGAGACTCTCAAGACATTTTTCCAAAAAGAGAGGTGTTTGCACATATCGCTCCCCGCAGCCCCGCGAGCAGAAACCTGCCTCGTTCCGTGCTCTCCTGTGGGGAGCAGAGCCCAGGGGAGACCACAGGCAGGCAGAGTGGGTGCCGGCGGGGGGGCACCGTGCGCCTCTGAGAACAGCGGCTGGGCCCTGCGGCATGGGCGGCCTGTGGCTGGCATTCGCACGGGCGCCTCACCAGGCTTGTGTCAGCGTGGGTCTGTGGGTGACGGGATCGCGTGTCCACTCCGATGTGCTGCTGTCATGGGCCTGAGGTCGCCGAGTGGCAGAGTGGGGCCCCGCGTAGACCCTGACAGTCTCGGGGTGCCGTGTGGACCCATCGGGTGGGGGTTTGGTTTGAAGGGACAGATGGAGGGTCTTCCCGGGGGTGGGGGACCCCTTCCTGTTCCAGTGGCACGTGGGTCCGGACCTGCTCTCCCCCAGCTGCCGTGGTTCTGTCCCGTGCCTGCCAGCGTGCACAGCCCAGCGGCCACGGGGTCCCTCCGAGCCGGGCAGAGAAGCAGGTGTGCAGACGGTGGTGAAGGGTTGTAGAGGGGACGTCTGGCAGTCGTCAGAGCGAGGCCGGGCCCCGAGAACGCTGACAGGTCAGCGGGGGGCTCAGTGTCGGGACCCAGGAGCCCGGGTCACCTGTTTGGGACCCTCCCTTCTCCATGACAGGATGTGGTCAGCACGTTAATACCCGCGTGGCTTCCCTTCGTGAACATTGTGTTCACACAAGCCAGTCTGATAGCGGCAAACCTTTCTCTGTCATTGTCCTTCAAATGCATTGTTTAAGAAATATTTATTTTGAGCTAATCTTGCTTTTTGTATGTCCATCCTGCAGCCCTCTGGTTGGTCCCTGACTTGCTTTATGGTGTTTTCTTTTATTTTTAAATTCAGATGAAAAGCTGCAGATGTTTTTTTCCTTTAAAAGCCCAGGAACCCAAACCTTGTGGATTTGGCGGGTGGTAGTTCCCCAGGCACAGGCAGCAGCGGGCAGTGGGGGGCAGCCCCCGGGCATGGCAGCAGCGGGCAGAGTGGGGGGCAGCCCCTGGGCACGGGCGGCAGTGGGCAGAGTGGAGAGCAGACCCTGGGCATGGCTGGCAGTGGGTAGAGTGGGGGGCAGCCCCCGGGCATGGGGGGCAGCGGGCAGAGTGGAGAGCAGCCCCTGGGCATGGGTGGCAGCGGGCAGAGTGGAGGGCAGCCCCCCGGGCATGGCAGCAGCGGGCAAAGTGGGGGGCAGTCAGCGTTAAAACATTCAGTCGCTGGCGCTGATGAATATTTGAGTTGAAAAGGAATAGCATGCATTAATTATTGTAAAGAGATGTCTTTAGGAGAAAATGATTTTGAAATTCAGTTTAATTTCATTGTAATGCGCTGCAAACAGGAAGGGAGTGTGTGTGTTTAATTGGCTCTCGGGGGTGAGGCCTGCAAGCCGTGTGCCTTTGTCACAGGCCATTAGCGAGACGGGCTGCATAATGAGCGGGCGCAATCAGCTCACAGCTGCGGGCTCCTGCGGGGAGCGTGGTAGTAAATAGAAATCAGGATAAATTAAACTTAACCCTTTCCCTGGCCGCCCCTCCCGCCATGGGATGCTAGTGGTGGGGGGGGGGGAGCCTGCTGGCGGTCACGCAGGGAAAGGCCGAGTCTACCCTGGATACAGGGAGAGGGGGCACCCTCCTTTACCCCACTCCCCGCCCTGCCCAGGTGCCCAGAGGTGCCAGGAGCTCCCTACAACCCCCCTTCCAAGGTCCCCCCGCATAAACTCCACTCAGTCACAGTGACTCCTCCTGACTTCGTCCCCGCTGAGCGCTGCCACCATGCTCAGAAGCTGTTCCACATGCACGTGGGCACCAGTGCAGGCCCAGGGCAGGGGACAGGTGACATTCCAGGAGCCAGGTGCCCTCGGCCCTGTATGCTAACCTTACTGTTGGAGCAGAGGACACAGAGCTGAGCACACGGGGTGGAGGTAAAGACATGAGACGAAGGTTAGGACACAGAGATGACACGGAATGGAGGTGAGGACACAGGTGAAGACACGGGATGGAGGTGAGGACATGGAGATGAAGACACAGGGTGGATATGAGGACACACGATGGAGGTGAGGACATGGAGGTGACACCAGGTGGAGGTGAGGTCCCTGGGTGCGGGTGAGAACGTGGAGGTGAGGACACGGGATGGATGTGAGGATGGGACGGAGGTGAGGTAGGACTGGGTGGTGAGGACCTGGGACAGAAGTGAGGACACACAGTTGGGGACATCAAGCTGGGGACACAGAAGGGACATGGGGACAGAGCTAGGCAGACATTACAGTTCCCGCTGCTTTTGATGCTTCCCCCTGAGCAGTTCTGTGTTAAAGACACTAATAATAACACTAATAATAATAACATAAAGAAACAAAAACGGCCTGACTTTAAGAAATATTTCATCGTACACCATTTAGTGTTGAGAGGTGAGCTAATAAACCGTGCGTGCTGATGAGACGCTAACGCCTTGGTCGAGGGTGTGGGAGCCGAGCAAACCCCCCAGAGCGCCGGCTGGTTCTTGCCTTCTTCCTGGTGAGCACGTGACACGATTGCCAGAGACCGACATTACAGTGACACGGCAGCAGGGTGGCAGAGGGGCCCTGGCGGGCGTCGGGGCACACGGGACAGGGGTCCTCTCCGGAGCCGGGCCCCCCAGGGGGTCAGTCACTGAGCCCAGGCAGCCCTGGCAGGAGCAAGCGAAGGCGATGAGCAGATCACAGAAGAGAAGAGTGGTTGGCCATAAAAATATATAAAATACAGTCTCACTTCCTAACGATGAAAGAGATAAGTACAGAGACAGAGATTTACTTGTCACCAAATTGGTAAAGCTTCTTACAGAGTTGGCAGGCGCTGCTGCGAGGCTGTACATCCCCTCCTACGGGTGGGACCATGTGTCAGGGTTGCGTCTGGGAAGCTGTTCACAGGCAAGAGGGAGGGGCAGAGCCCATGCGCAGACGTCCCTGCGGCGTCATCGATAAAGCGACGGAGGCTGCTGACCGTGTCCGAGGCGTCCAGCACGGGCTGTTCGGAGGCCTTTAGAAACCGTGGTTTGGAGAGCGACGGTGACGTGGACTGATGATGTGTGCCCTGTACGCGTGCTGGGTTCCTGTGGGCCGAGCACGCCGCTGGCCGCTGGCACCTGGCGGGGGGAGGCTCCCTCTTTCCCTGGACCCTGGCCTCTGGCGGCCCCGTGGCGAGCTTGCGGCTGTCGCGGACACGGTGGGCGCGCGCCGTGCTCACGCACCACACTTCCCTGGTGAAGGAGGACCCAGGCCGGCGCTCGGGCGCAGCGCCGGCCCCCCCTCACCTCCTGCCCCGCCGCTGCCTTGAGTTCTGGTTTATTTCCGTTTGGGCCAGTAAGTCCTCGTCAGGACCCACACCCGGCTCTGCAGTGCGGGCTCCGGCCGAGCGTGCTTGCCGCTGTGGCTGTGCACAAGGGAAGGCTGTCACCCACCTGGGCACCTTGCCGACCAGGGAGGAAGGGTCCCCGTGAAGGGCTGTGCCCTTCCTGGGTGTGTCGCGTCTTTAATTTTTTTGTCTTGCTTAAAAACTGTTTCCCAGGGCTCCTGGGAGCGCTGTCCTGTGTCATCTTCTTCCACTTGTGCCGCTCTGCTTCTGTAAAGCTAAGTCTCGGACCCCCTGGGAGAGGCTTTTGTGCACAGGGATGCAGAGGGCGCCCCCTGTTGGATGTCGAGCTCCGGCCGGATGTGGGCTAGCTCCTGGGGGCTGTCTCTGCACCCGCGGGCCCCACACCCCTGGCAGCAGGTGACTGCTTGTAAGCTTTCAGTTTATATCAGGGTTCCAGGTGCAGCTCAAGGACCCCTGTGGCCCCGGCAACCTGGGAGCAGCCGGCCATACCTGGGCCCCGACGCTGACGTCCACCCCCGGCCCAAGGGCCATGCCCTCAGTGCATGTGCCCCTCGGACCTGAGGCTTGTGGGAGCTGTGGTCCTTCTGTCCTCTCACTTCCCGAGCGAGGCCCCATGTGCCACCCCTCCTCCTGGGGTGGGGGCCCCGGTGCCCGCTGCCCCCCCAGGCCCCTCCTGCACCTGCAGCAGCTCTGATTTTGCCTCCCTCCTTCCACCGGGGCTCGGGTCCCCACGACCTGCGGTTCTGGGAGTCATTTGGCTAATTTAATTTTCTGCCCCTGGAGCCCGGCTGGCACGCAGGGGCTGAGAGCAAAAAGGGCAGGCAGGAGGCCAACCCCTCCCCGCCCCTCCCCCCACCCCGTGTTCCTAGGCCTCCTCCCCACACGCACCTCCCCCCCCGGGCTCCCTCGGGGCGTCTGCCCAGCCTCCAGTGCCCCTGTCCGCACCCGCAGGTCAGCTCTTCGCAGCTCCCAGTTCCCCCGCTTGCAGCCTCCCTACTGTGTGGGCTTCGTGCTCTGAAAACACGGTTACTCTTGGTTCTGTCTCTGGGTGGGGTGGCCTCGCGGTGGGTGCCTGCCCGGCGGGCTTTAGGGGGTTCGTTCTCCCAGGAGTTGTGTCATTCCTTCTGGTGTCTTCCTCAGCCCCTTCCTCACAGGAGGGAGTCGGGGGGCGGGGGCAGCCGCGTGAGGGAAGAGCCGGGGCTCGGGGGTCCCCCTTGGGCACGTGGTGACAGCAGCTCCTGCGTCTTTCAGGCGCCCAGCTGGCTGGGTGGCCTTCACAGAGCCGAGGAGGGGGGCTGGCTCCGTGCTCCCCGCCGCCCGGCCGTGGCCTCCGTGCCCGCAGACAGACGCAGGACTGGCCGGAGGAGCAGCTTCCATTTCTCCAGGGACCAGGAGCAGAGCCTGAGTCCCCGAGGCTGCTGGAAGAGCCAGCTGGCCCCGCCCCTGGGTCCTGCGTGGCCGAGGACTGGGTGTGGGGTGCCAGGCCCGCCGCCCACGCATCCGGAAAAGCAGCCTCTGGGTGTCGGGAGGCGTGTTTCCTACGACCGAGGCAGAGCCGGGAAGTGGCCGACACATCCTGCTCAAACTCGCGTCGCGGAGTTCCCGCGCTGAGGGGGATGGTGGTGATTCCGCATCTGTCAGGATTCGGCCCCCTCAGTGTGGGACGGCCACTGCCAGGGACTGTGATTCCAGAACCCGGGGGCTCTGGTAAACAGAGTTTATAAGAGTGAAGGTGACCCACGTGGTTGGGGTCCTGTGTCTGTGACGCTCCTGCCAGGACTCAGACCCGTGGCTTGTGTGCCCTGGACCCTTATGATGGGGCAGGAAGGGCCCAGGGAGTCCCTTGCACCCTCACACCATTCCCCAGCCTCCTTGCCGGTAGCACGATGTGTGCTCACTGGCCTCGTCGCAGGAGCGAGCGGACCCGGGCCAGCCCTCCGCCCCCCACCCCCCGTTGTTTAGGGCTCAGTGCAGAAACAGACCCTATAAGTGTAACCAGCATAATCCCCTGGGAATCCGCGTGCCCCCACCCCAGCCCCGGGCAGCCCTCCAGGCTTCACACCCGACCCCGCGGGAGGCGGACACTTGGGCAGCAGGGAAGGATGTCCTTGGAACCTGAGCCGTCCCGTGTCGAGCGTCCCCACCCAGAAACAGAACCCGTGTCCCCCCCACCCCCCCGAGGCTGGGCTGGACAGGACATTGGCCACAGAGCTGCCAGCAGGTGTCCCCGGTGTGGGCAGGGTCAGCGCCAGAGGGAGCAGGTGTGCTGTCCCGGATGCCGGGGGTGTGGGCCCCAGGGGCAGGCGGGGCTGTCCTGGCACCACTGGGTCTGGGAGGCGCTAGTGTTTCTTGCCCACCGCGAGCGGCAGGGCAGGGGGTGCAGGGCTGCGGGGGGGGCTGCGGGGCGGGGTTTGGGAACGGCGCCCTCCTGCTGCCACCATCTCTGCTGGACTTTAGAGTCAGTCTCCGCCAGCACCAGGGGGTGGAGCAGAATGCCTGACGGGGGTTGGGGGCCCTTGTTTCCGGGACGTCCCGCAGCCTTGCAGGCCGGGCCTCACACGTCTCAGCACATCACCTGATTAGCCTGAGCCCACCCCGCAATCCGAGCAGGGGCCCGCTTTCAGAACTGAGGTGCCTGGGGCCTCAGGGTCTCCAGGCACTGTGGGGAGGGGTCCGGGGAGAGCAGGGCGATCCCATCCTGGTCCCCTTCACCCCCGAGATGGTGGTTCCCCACCCAGCCCCTCCCCTGTCCAGGGCAGCAAGCCGGAGCCCTGGGCCTCCTTCCCCCGCACCAGCAGCAGAGCAGGAAGAGCAGTGCAGAGGCAGAGACACGGCGCCAGGCCACGCCCCACAGCCTCGCCGGCCCTGGGGGCGCACATGGGTGTCCCCAGCAGGACCAGGGACAGGAGCCTGAGCCCAGGGCAGGGTCCCTCACGCCGCAGGGTCTCCAGGCGAGTAGCTGTGGGGGGCGGGGAGGAGGCAGGCCCAGGAACCCGCTGGAGGACCCGAGTGCCAGTGAGTGTGGTGTCCCCTCCCACGGCAGGAGGCAGTAACGGCGTGGGCCGTGCGGTCAGAAAGCTCTCGGGAGCCTGCACAGCCGTCCAGTGGGGAGGGGACGCGGCGGGGCTGGGGCTGCACCCCGGAACGGGCCTCGCACTGGGCCTCGCAGGACCCAACAGGCCACATCCACCCCCCATCCCCGCTCCTCCACACCTGCGCCCCTTCCCTGCTGGCCGGCCAGCCCCCCAGTCAGGTGTCCTGAGGCCACGACACCCCTTCCAAAGATGCACTTGCAAAGCCTTTGGTTTCCTCTGCTTCCCGTCCGTGGGGCAGAGCCCATCTCGCTCATGGCCCTGAGCCCTTGGAGCGTGGCCTTCCCGTAAGCAAGCGGGCCGCCGGCCACCCCCAGGCGCCCACGCCGTTCAGTAGACCGGATCTCGCCCTGCGCTGCGGCCACTCGTGGGGGGTGGGAATGATGGATGGTGACTTCCTGCATGGGCGGCGGGACTCGCAATGAAGCGTTTATGATTTATTCCAGCCAGTAACCCGGCACAGGGGCACGTGGCCTGTGATCCTTGGCAGGGAGGTCCCAGCACTGTTCTCAGAGGGCCCGGGGGCGGCCCCATGTGCACGTGCCCACACATATTCACACGCATGTCCACACACGGACGCACTCGGGCCCACCTTCCCTGCCCCATCCACGTTCCGGGCTGGCACTCACTGTCCCCATGCCACCTGCTCGTGCTGGGGTGCTGGTGATGCCACATTGCCCAGCGCTGCCCAAGAGAGGACTGGGAGGGCCTCCACGGGCACCAGGGTGCAGGGCCGCGGGGTGGGGACCACGAAGGTGGCGTGGCGGAGCAGGAGAGACCCTGCGTGCTGCCCAGGAGACCCCACAGATGAGGGAAGCTGAGTGGTGCCGGCTGCCCCCGGACCCTGCCGTGACCGGGACCCCGTGGAGGGATGGCCGGAGGCAGCGGGCCTCTTTCCTCTCTTTTCATGGGCCTGAGAAGGGGTGGGAAGGGACCGAGCTGGGTGGTGAGAGCACCAGCCCTCCTGCCTCTGAGCCCTGGTCCCTACGGCAGACGGTCCCCAGTGGCCCTTCCGGACGCTGCCGTATGCTCGTGGCCGTTCTGGCATGGGGGCCCCTGCTTGCCACCTTGTCCCGGGACCCCACACCCACCACCGTCCCCCGGGGGTCACCACACAGGGACACTGCTGCTCCCAGACACGCCATGCGTGTGCTCCTCCCAACACACGTGCCCTCAGGTGACACGGCCGTGTTCAAGGACGGCACCTACTGGATCCGGGGCCGCACGTCGGTAGATATCATCAAGAGCGGCGGCTACAAGATCAGCGCCCTGGAGGTGGAGCGGCTCCTGCTGGCGCACCCCAGCATCACAGGTACGCGGCGCCCCTCGCCCCTGCGCGCCCCGCCCCGTGGTCAGGACCCCAAGGCGTGTGATTGCACACAGAACTGGATCCAGCTACCCACCCCCAGGACACACACAGCTGGGGCCCTCTCTCCCGCTCCCCACCCCCATGTGTCTGCTGGGGCCTGCCTGCCTCCCCCCCCACCTCCCTCCCCCAACTCCGCCTCGGCTGGGGTCCAGGCCTGACCAGGGAGCTGCTGGTTGGCACCACCCACGGGCTCAGGAGCACGGGCCCCCGGGTAAGCTGGAGCCAAGGTGGGGGCGTCCTGAGCTGTCCCCGTGGCCCAGGTGGGTGCTGGGCCAGGAAGCTCCTGACCCCAGGTCACAGGTTGTGAGAACCCCGAGGGCGGCAGAGGCTCTCCACCGTGACCACTCCAGACTTGTCATTGTCCCCAGCCCTCTTACCAATGACTGTCCCCTCCGGCCGTGCGACGGAAGGCAGAGACGGGACAGCTGACTCCCTCCCCCCCACCTCCATCCCCAGCAGGCCCCGCATTCTGACCTGACGCTCCCCTCCACGTGGCTGCTGAGCAGGGCTTTCCCAGGCCCTGCTCCAGGGCCCCGTGTCCTGGGCCTGTGTCAGCCTTCACGACGTTTCCAAGGTATCCCACCTGCTCTTCTGTCCACAGATGTGGCTGTGATTGGAGTTCCAGACATGACGTGGGGCCAGCGGGTCACTGCAGTGGTGACCCTTCAGGAGGGACACTCCCTGTCCCACAGGGAACTCAAAGAGTGGGCAAGGTAGGGGCAGGCAAGCCGGGGTCCTGCCGCTGGGAGAAGGGACGGGGGTGGGGGGAACTGTCCTGAGGTAGGGGGAGGGGTGGGAGGGGTCTCGGGTCCTGCTGCTGTCCATCCCGGGGTCAGAGGGCGCCTGAAAGGTCAGGTGACATGTCACGCTCCTGAGCCTGCCCCAGACACACGAAGGGTCCCAGGAAAGGTCTGTAATGGCATCCAGAACAGATGTAGAGAGACTGGGTGGGAGCCCCTGCCCTCCCAGCCCCGGGACAGGGCACATGCTGCAGGGCCTCTCCCGACTTCCGGAAGAATCTGCGGGCCTCGTGCCGCCTCCTCCTCCCGGGCACCCTTCCATCAGCTGTGCCGAACACAGGGATTTGCCATTTGCCTCTGGGAGCCGGAGCCACAGCCCCCCCCCCCCCGCCCCTTCTGCGTCCCCACTGAAGCCCCAGGCCCATCCCTCACTGCGTCCCTTCCCCCAGAGCCTCTCTGCCACATGCCATGACCCCGGGGCCTCTCTTTCCCTGTGTCTTGCGGTGCCCCAAGGTCCGTCTGTGGGTCAGGCTGAGGCTGGGACCCTCGGACAGGGGCGGGGTCTGGAGGCAGCTCAGAAAGGAAGCACTGATGATATCCCCAGATTCTTTGTCTTAGATCTGGGAACTTTCTCCTGCCCGCACCCCTTCCTCCCCGACTTGCCTGGCTCTCCTCTCTCTTGAGAGCTGAAGATATTTTGGGCTTGTCCAGGGATTTCACAAACAGCAGGAGAGCCTTGTTTCATGAGGGGCAGCCCCGCTGAGCTGGGCGAGGGGCTTCCTCTGCATTCGCAAAGTCACAGTTGAGAGTCAGTTTAACAATGGAGAAGATTCTAGTCGCTGTAGCTGCTTTGATTAGACAATTACTTTGTTAAAGAGAAGAAACCGCAGGCCCTGAGCCGAGCAGAGACTGTCCAGGCGCCATCTTGGCCTCCCCCGGGCGGGGGGCCCCTCACGTCCACCCCTGCATGTGCGTGTGAACACACCTGGCTCAGGCTGGCTCTCCGTGCTCCGGGGTTACCCTGGGAGGCCAGGGCAGCCCCCCCGTCTCTGGGACTAGCACAGTGCGGCCAGCATCCGGGCCTCTGTGTCCTCAAGCTGGGCAGTCACTGGGCGGTGACACAGGGGCCACCCACCCCATGGAGGAAGGAGAGGGGTCTTCTTTGCGAAGGGCAGGTCCGACTCTGGACCTTGGCTCCCGCGAGGCTTTTGGTGAAGGCCTCTCTCTCTCCCTCTCCCTCCCTCTCTCTCTCTCTCTCTCTCTGTCATGCTCGCTGTCATCTGGGGGTCTTTTGGAAGGTTTTTTTAAAATAACACTTTCCTCTGCGCTCCCACTTTTTCCTTTCTGAAGATTCCGCCCTCACAGACCCTGCTCCTAGGGGAGGGCTGGCTCCCTCCTGTGGCCCCGAGCCGCTGTCCCCTCGGAGGGAGTGAGGGGGCCTGGAGCGCAACAGGACCACGTTTGCAGGGTCTGGGATGTGGACCACCCGCCACCCTTCTGTCCCCCACGTACCAAGTTGGAAAGGGACGTGGGATTTACACACCAGGGAAGAACCAGGGTCTGTGCTCCTGAACCCAGCGGTGACGTCTGATGAGGCCACGGAGGAGCAGTCGGCATTGGCTTAGTGCCCGCCGGGCCTTGTCCCTGGAGAAGCGCGTGAAGTAGTGGTTGGGGGGAGGGACACCCCCAGGTGCGCGGGCCGTCGCCCCAGGAAGCCTGCGGCTCACAACTCTGCAGGGTCTCTGTTTGAGGGCATACTTCGCCTCGACGTGATTCTAGAAGTTTCCTGCTTGACCAGTTGCCAAGCTGAGGTCCTCTGCAGGAGGACAGGGTCACACCCCTTCATCCGCAGGGTCAGAGCCCTCGGTCCGGAAGGGTGCTGTCCTCGGAAACGGCAGGGCCCGCAGGATTTAACCCTGCCGTGCCCTTCACGACGCTCGTACAGCCTTTTCTCGTGTTGGTGCCTGTTGTTCCTCTTTTCAAAAGTGGCCGCTAAGTTCGGGCTTGTAACACCGGGCTCTGACTTACTGCCATCTGCCCCCCGCAAAGCCCTGCCCCGTGGTGCGAGGGCCGCCCTCGGTGCGCGCTCACCCACGCTGCCTTCTTCCCTCTGCCGGCCCTTGAGTAGTCGGAGCAGCACGTGTTCCGAACCCAGAGCCGCACCTGCTCCTGGCGCCGTGTTGAGCGCGGCCTCGCCCGTAGCGGTGGGTGGACAGTGTCTCGTAGGCTGTGCTCAGCTCGGACTCCTCCAGGCTCAGCTGTGCCTGTTCACGGGTCGGCTCTCAGGGAGGGTCCGGTCACAAGGAAGTGATGCTGTTTCCGTCCTGTGCCCCCGGGACCCCTCTGCCTGCTCTCTCTGGGCCCTGGCACCAGCTCCGCTCTGGCCGTCCAAAGGGGACTCAGGGGAAGCCACCCATGCACTGGAGACATGGGGTTTGGGCAGTGGGGTGGGGGGCTGCGAGGGGCTGCGTCCCCGGATCGGGCCTCTGGGTTCGCCCCGCCGTGCTCCGCCCCCCGGCCAGTCCTGGTGGCCTCAGCGAAGTCCAGCCTGGCTGCCTGTGTTCTCTGGGCCCTGGTGGGCGGCTGGCCGGGTCCCCAAGCTGCCAGGACCATAGGTGGGGCCCCCTCCCCCTCATGAGCCAGCACCTGAACCCCAAGGCCCCCAGAGTAACCATGCGTTTGGTGGGCTATTGGTGACGTTCACTGCCCGTGGGCAGGTGGACGCAGCCCACGAAGGCGATTAGTTGCGTGTCTGTGAGCACCGGCTGCTGAGGCCGAGACTCGGGAGCTCTCACCGTGGCCCATCACGAGCTCGCCACCACCTCCCCAGCGGCTGAGATGCCCCCACGGTTTGCAGACCAGGGACCATACGTACCTGCCGGCCCCAATGGACATTGGGGTGCCGTGTCCCTCTGGCCTGGCCTGAAGCTGTGGGCAGCAGCCCCGGGGAGTGGGGCTCAGGGGCCCACGAGGCAAGAGCTGGTGTGCCCGCCCCACCGCCTGGCCGGACCCATGTTCTCCTCACCACGGGGCAGGGGCCTCAGACGGGGCCTCAGGAGGGCCAGTGCCTACCACCTGCACAGCAGTTTCCCAGAGTAGAGCCTGGGGGGGCAAGATCCTTCCACAAGGCCATTCACAGGAGAACACGCTAACAGGGGCCCCCACGGGACAGAGTGCAGAGCGGCTCTGAGACCCGCAGACTCGCCCCTCCCCCTTCACCGGGCTCTGCAGGGAGGGCAGCACCAGCCCTCTAGGCCCCCCACCCCGCCCCCCTGCCTGTTCCCTGCATCTGGCCGCAGCTGCCCTGCCCTGCCCTGCCCTGCTCGGGGAGGCCTGGCCCTGAAGAGAGCTCGTCCTCTGGCCGAAGCTGGGCCTGGAACACGGGCCCAGGCACCTCCGTGTCGGTGTCCTGCAGCGGGGTGCCCTCCCGGAGCAGGCGCGGGCGTGGCCGGGCTCCGGGGCCCCACAGCCCCCTGTTGCACTGGGAGGGGGCTGTCCAGGCCCCAGTGCCTGCCACTGAGACCGCGCCCATGTCTGCAGGGGTGTCCTGGCCCCGTACGCCGTGCCCTCGGAGCTCCTGCTGGTGGAGGAGGTCCCGCGGAACCAGATGGGGAAGGTCAACAAGAGAGACCTAATCAGGCAGTTCTACCCGTGTGAGCAGGGTCCCCTCTAACCTGGAACCCCAAAATCGGAGCAGAGCCGGGGCTGGCAGAGGGGGGATCCCGGTGCAACGCCTCCTCAGCCTCGGGCTGATTTCCAGATCGATGTGCCCCGCCTCGTCGCCTCTGCTGCGTCCGCACAGCCGCACCCACGCCGTGGAGCCCCACGTGGTGCCGTCTGCCGGGCGGGTCCCCGCAGTGTCCAGCGTGTGCCCCAGGCAGCAGGTCTCCAGGCAAATTCAGTAAAGTCTGTGCAGAGAAAACAAGCTTGTGCCGTGCCATCTGCCCAGGGCCTGCGTGGGCTGCGCCCGGGTCACAAGTCGTGCGTCTCCGCGTGCACAGCCCAGTGTCTCCCACAGCCTGGGCTGTCCGTGTGGCCTCCCAGGTGACCATGACCCCCCAGGGCCTCCTGGCTGGACACCTAACTATTCAGAGAGGCTGACCCGGAGAATGGGCCTGGCCATCTCACCCCAGAGTTAACTGCGCTCAGGGCAGCCCGGTGCCCTGGGCACATCGCTGAGGGGCGTCCATCTGCACACACACGGGCTGTCAGGGCCGAGCAGATGCCGTGCGACTCAGCTCAGGGCTGGCAGCAAGGCCCCTGGATGCCATGCCGGTGGCCACATGTGGCCCCACAGTCCCCTGCAGGAACGTTCTAGACCAAGGGCTGACAGCTTCTGTGATGGGTGAGCCAAGCAGTCTGGGTTTCCAGCTCTGCGGCCACGCAGCCCCTGTCGCTGTGGATCCGCTGGCTGTGGGAGAGGCTGGTGCCCTCGTAGCTGTGCTGCCTCGACCCTTGACCCGCCTCTCTGTGCCACGCCCTCCACGGGCACCACCCCGCAGCCCCGCACCTCGGTTCTTAGTGCTGCTGGCTCTGGCACATAGGTGCCCCACCCATACTCCAAGCGGAAAATCCAAAGGCATCTGGATAGTTCATCAGAGACCACGGCAGCTGCTCTGCCTGAGACTGCTGGGGTCTGGGCTCTTCCCGGACGTTAGGTGCCCGGAATGTGCGTCTGAGAGACCAGCAAAGTGAGGCAAGGACTGGGAGGGGCCACTTTGGCCCCGGGAAGGGGCACGGTGCTTGAGAGGCTGAAGAAACCAGCCCCCTACTCCCCTACCCCTGTGCGGTGTGCGGCCTGGGTCCCCGAAAGCCTGACCCCAGGCGCAGTGTTTGCCCCAGAGCGACCAGCCCTCGCTCCTACCTGAGCCCGGGACACACCCTGGCTGCCCGCTGTCCGCTCTCCTCCAGGGTGGCCCCCGGCAGCTTGCGGGACAGCACGTGCTCAGCTCCCCGCGGCCCTGGTCTGGCCTTGTAACCAGGCAGCCACCTGCCACTGGGCAAAACCAGATCAAACGTGGCAGGGCTCCTACTTAATCCTCCTGATTTGACACTGTGTCTGTCTTAATCCTGAAAATTCTGATCTCCTGAAAACGTTTACAAAACTATTCAGCTTACGCTGTAATCTATATCAAATACTTTGAAAACATAATAGTCACCTTCAGCTAACAGGACCACAGAAGCACGTTAGCTTGTTCTGGGGACACAGAATGCCGTGTCCTACTTGTCAATGAGACTGAGCTTCGAGAGGTCCCCCGTGGCCAGAGAGCCCCATCCGTGCCATCCTGCAGTCCACTCCCAGAGGAGAGGCAGGAGCAGGCGCCCGGGAGTCAGCCGTGGGCAGCTTGGTTGGCGCCCAGCCAGTACCCCCCCCAGGAGCATAGGCATGAGCCCCTGCGGCAGCCCACCCCCAGCCAACACAGGGGAGCCTGGGCCCCCCCAGCCGACACAGGTGAGCCTGGGCCCCCCCAGCCGACACAGGTGAGCCTGGGCCCCCCAGCCGACACAGGTGAGCCTGGACCCCCCAGCCGACACAGGTGAGCATGGGGCCCCCCCAGCCGACACAGGTGAGCCTGGGCCCCCCCCCAGCCGACACAGGTGAGCCTGGGCCCCCCCAGCCGACACAGGTGAGCATGGGCCCCCCCAGCCGACACAGGTGAGCATGGGGCCCCCTGGCAGCCTAGGGAGGAAGCCGTTCGAGCGCTCTGAGGCCAGGCAAGGCCAGCAGCCTCGACAGCCGGGTCCTGGTGCGTGAATCTGGGGTTCCCGTCTGGGGAGGGTTGCACACGGCTCTGTTCCGTGCGCTGGGAGGACAGCACAGCGTGTGGCACAGGGCAGGGCCTGCCGCGTGGAAGGGGCGGGAGACACATGCCTCCAGGGGTTCAGGCCACAGCCATGCCTGCACACACAAGTGCCCCCAGGCACACGAGCCCCGTGGCTGGGTTATAAGGTACTTTCCCGAGAGCCCCTGGGGTCAGCTGAAGCTCTGAAAGCCTAACTCCGTTTCTCTTTTATGTTGAGTTTCTCCATAAAGGTTTTTTGAAGGAGATACAGCGCTAAGCGGTACATTTGATAAGTGTGGCTCTGGTTGTTGAAACAGCCCTGGCCTGTGCAGCCTGGCCCCCGGGCCCCCGGTGACCGTCATGACCCTGCCCACCTCTCCCTGCTCCCCCGTCACTTCCTGAGCCCGTCCGTGCCTCCCCTGCCCTCGGCCACCGGACGCGGCTGTGACTGTGCCCCCCAGGGCTCCTCACCCGAACTTTCGCACACCTGGCTGTGTCCCCCGCCCCCCATTCCGTGTCCCGTCTTTCTCCTCCGTCACTGTGGTCGTGTGTGCGTTGCCACGGCTGCTTGGCCGCGTTCTGGAACCTCAGAGCCCCAGCCTGTGCGCGAGTCCGAGCTGCCCTTCGTCCTGACTGTAGGACATAGTGTGTCCTTTGTTAAAACAGCACCACAGGAAATGCCGAACTCATCAAATAGATCAATATCAAATTGTCACGCCTGCGTTCGTGCCACAGCAACGGGGACGCGTCCCTGGGGAAGCTGCAGGGCGGCACGGACATGGGCACTTAGTACAGCTGTCAGTGGACGGCCGCAGGGCGGAGTCACCGCCCGGGACCCTCTGCCATGAGCTTGGGGGTGCACCCCGCGTACGAGGGAGGGGAGGGCAGCAGCCCCACTCAGGTCCCCGCCGCGTTCCCATAGCTGGGCTGTGTCGGGCGGACACCCCAGATGTTCCCAGCCTGTTGCATAGACAAACCGGGGGCCGTGTGGGGGGTGACGGCCCAGGGTCTCAGGAAGAGGGAGGCCGGGTGAAAACCACACTCTGTCTGGGGGTGAGGTCAGACAGTCGTAGCAGTGCGGGCGCGGCGGTCTGGGCGGAAGGCCGTCTGCAGGGAGCTCACCTGGGCCCTGGTTGGCACTGGGACTGCAGCAGCAGGGCTGTCCCTGGGGACCCAGAGTCAGACACTGCTGGCCATGGATGCCTCTAGAAGCTGGGAGGGGAAGCGGATCGTCCCCTGGAGCCCCCAGGAGGAAACAGCCCTGTGACACCTCCATGTTAGCCCTGGGCCCCCAGCCATGAGGGGAGTCTCCCCTCAGCAGGCAGCCTCTGGTTCCTGTGCGTTCAGCCGCTCCACACCCAAGTGGCCGTGACCGTGGCAGGTGCAGAGTGTGGGAAGCGGGTCTGGACACAGCGACAGGGGTTTGGGGACGGCGTCTCCAGGCAACGTCACTCAGCCAGGGCAGGAGGCCCCGGCAGTCCTGCGTCCCCCCCTCTTCTGGGTCCCAGGTTGGGGACAGTTCCGTGGGGAAGGCACGGAGGCGGGCAGCCCGGGCACCCACATACTCAGAGCCTGTTCCACGGGCAAGACAGGGACAAGGGTCCACGCCTGAGGCAGGGGGTTTGGTGGGAATCCCATTCCCGAAGGCCCCTCTGTGCCTGCTGCAGG
The DNA here is from genome assembly GCF_003009895.1 of Hyaena hyaena. Classification (NCBI taxonomy): domain Eukaryota; kingdom Metazoa; phylum Chordata; class Mammalia; order Carnivora; family Hyaenidae; genus Hyaena; species Hyaena hyaena. The sequence goes on from NW_024080633.1 coordinate 10,583,557, forward strand.
CCACGGGCTTGGCAAGAGGTTTCCTTCTTCTTCTTTTTTTTTTTTTTTTAAACATTTTATTTATTTCTGAGAGAGAGTGTGTGAGCAGGAGAGGGTCAGAGAGAGGGGGAGGGAGACACAATCTGAAGCAGCTCCAGGCTCTGAGCTGTCAGCACCCAGGCGCCCCAAGGGGTTTTCCTTCTTGGCCCTCAGCCCCTAACAGGTGGGTTATATGGGTCCTTATTCAGGGGCCCAGCCCCAGAAGCAGGGCTGCGGGAGCTCAGGGGGGGCCGGAGGAGCAGGAGCAGGGCTCAGGATGCCCTCTGGGGGTCCAGGGGCACAGGAGGTGGGAGCTCAGGATGGCCAGGCGGTGCAGGAGCGCAGGGGCCTGCGGGGCGGGGCGTCCCTGTGCACGTGTGTAACTTCCAGGCGTGACCTGCCTAGGTGGGGACTGTGCGTAGGGCCCACGCGTCTGCATGCTTTGGCACGTGGTGGCCCTGGCCCCGCTGCGGCCCCTCCCACCTGGACAGCATCTCGTCATCGGCTTGCAGGGCATGTCATCCGAGAACAGGCTGCTTGTAGCTACCGGCCATCCAATTACTCCAGAAGGGCTGCAGGCCGTTAAGCCGCCGGTCTGCTTCCTTCCAGCCTGACGGCGCTGCCCCCGCCGGCACGCAGTAAACCGTTGGAACAACGGCAACAAGCAGCCGCACCCACACAGCACCCGTGACGTTCCCGTTAGCGCCTGCCTCAATGGGGAAGAGCCACTTCTTAGAAGGCGATGTCACGCTGCAGCAGCCGGCCAGGCTGCCCACTGAGCAGATGTACACGCGCACACACAGATGCATGTTTACACATGCGCATAGATACGTACACGCACAGACACGTGCGCAGGCGTGTATAATCACATGCAGACACAGATGTTTATGAACAACACAGGTCTGGGCTCTGCAGCCTCCTGCCCCGTGTCAGGCCCCCAGTGACCAGTGAGGGCCAGATCAGGGTCAAGGCTAGCTCAGGGACACGCTGGGAGCCAGCATGGCTGGCATGAGACTCCAGCCGGGGACCCTGTCCTCCCTAAACAGCCTGCGCGTGGACCCCAGCTTCCCCCTTCCCCAGAACGGTGAAATCTGTTCCCAGTGGATCGAGGACATTCTCAGAATCATTTCAAACACTGAGGACAGAAGAAAGAAGACTGGCCAGTGCCGTGTCTACCCAGCCTGTCGGGTCTTGGCCTCGGGCAGGACTTGCCTCAGATCCTTTTTGAGAAGTCCCAGCCTCCGTCCCACATTCTGGAGCTGAGCACCCAGTGCCCAGTGCTCATGTTATGTTCCCTCTGAGCTGATACAAATCTGCTGCTGATACAAATTGCTGTGTCCGTGGACCTAAGCTCTGAGTTGCCACACAGAGGCCCACCCACTCCCACGTGTCACCTTTGTGGATTACACGGCCGTGGGCCTGGGCCTCTTCCCAAAGAGGCCCGGCCACGTAGACGGCCTCCACCTGACGAGATGCCCTATCTCACCTCCATGCAACACGGACCGACAGACTAAATCTTTGCCGTGGTGCTGCGGTGCGAAATAGGATCTCTTCATTTTAATTTGCACTCCCCTAATTGCCTGTTAGGTGGGATATTTTGAAAATGTTTATTGTCCATTTGAATTTTTTATTCTGTGAATTGCCTGTTCATATTCTTTGCCCATTTTTGAGTTGGTTGTTGGTAATTTTCTTGATTATGCATTGGTTGTGTGGCTTGCCTTTTATGTTCTTTATTGATGTGCAGAATTTTTAAATTTTAATATTTTCAAATGGATTCATGTTTTTTATGTTTTGAGTATTGTCTAAAAATTCCTTTCCTACCCCAAGTTCTTAAATATACTTTCCCACGTGTTCTTCTAAAAGTTACAAAGCTTTGCTTTTCTCACGTAAGCTCTTCATTCATTGGAAATTTATCTTCACATTTTGCATGAAAGGCCCTGATATTTCCCATGCAGAGTAACCAGTGTTTCCTTCTGAACCACATGTGGCCTCCGCTCTCTGCCCAGCATCCGGGCGTGTCCTGCTCAGGCTACGTCCCCCTCTGCCCTGTTTCCAAAGCCGGGGCGCTTGTTAGCACAAGGCACCGCCCCTGTTTCCTTCTCCAGAACCGTCTTGGCTGTTCTTGGCCTTCTGCTCTTCCACCTGAATTTTAAGAGCAGCCTAAAGATCCTTTTTAAAGAACCTTATTTTGGAGGCGATGGAATTTATGGGTTAATTTGGCGACATCTGACTGACATCTTCAAGAAGAGCTCCCTCTAGTCCACAAACATGGCCCAGCTCAGTGTCTCTTGGGCTCCTCCTTCTGTCGTTTTCTCAGTGATAACTGTACCCATCTTTAGAGAGGGTTGGAATCCTGAGTGGACCTTTCACCCCAGATTCTAACTGGCCAGTGGTTCGTGTGTTGGCTTTCCACCCTGCAGCCTTGCTCAGTGCTTGTGAGGCTTCTCCTGGGGGCCCACGCGTGCCCGTGGGCAGGTCACATCTCCCGTGCTTCCCCGCTCCGCCGCCTCGCATTGCGCCGCTGAAGCGTCCGGCGAAATACAAACCGGGAAAGGGGTGGATGCCCCAGAGCCACCATCCAGCAGTGCACGCCTGACTCCCATCAGCACATTTATTGCTAAGATGCTCTGGGAAGCAGCGCTACATTTCACCGAGATGTTTTCTTCTCTATTAAATTGGCCATCCTGTCTGTCTGTGGCTGTTTTTCTTTTTAATTTTTTAAAAAGTTTGTTTATTTTTGAGAGAGGAAACAGGGTAGGAGCAGAGAGACGGGAGAGGGAATCCCAAGCAGGCGCCTCACCGTCAGCGCAGAGCCCGATGAGGGGCCTGAAACTACAAACCACGAGACCATAACTTGTGCCGAAACCGAGAGTCAGATGCTGAACCGGCTGAGCCCCCCGGGCACCCCCGGCTTTGACAGTCAATACGGACCCACTGGTGTCCTGCACTGAAGCCCAGTCGTGTCCCTGGGACACACCCTGCGTGGTCACAGTGTGCGGATGGGGTCAGGGGGCGTGAGTCGTACTCTGATAAATGCAACTACTGAACTGGCCCCGTGTCTTACCTACAATTCCAAAATCCAAGAGGCTTTAGGAAGTTGTCTATTTCTGTTGTTATTGGGGGCAAACTGATCCGGCCCACGCTGTAGATTGAAATGTTTGCACCCCCTCCCAAATTCCTATGTTGAAACCCACCAGCCCGGGTGACAGCAGCGGGAGGCGGGGCTGTGGCAGGAGGTGGGATTCGAGCGCCCTGGCCCCTCCCGCCCCCTGGGGACGCGGCCGGAAGACCTGGGCTGTGGACCAGGACACCCTCGCAGGACTCAGAATGTGCTGGAGCCTATGCCTTGGACCTCGGCCTCCAGAACTGTGGAAATCCGTTTATCTGGTCACCGCTGCCTGAACAGACCGGGCTCACCGTGCCGTCCCAGACCCTGAGGGAGAAACGCAATGCGCAGCAATGTGCCTTCCATCCACACATCCGGAAAATTCTGAATCCCAGCACACTTCTCACCCGGGAGTTTGAATGCCGGCCTCGGGCTTGCATTTTATTCAGGATTGAAGGTGGTAAAACTGGCCGTGGGGGCCTCTCTTCTTTAGGTCACGTGATCCATGTGTCTTCTGTGAGACCTCGCCTGCCGTCCAGCTCTCAGATCGGTGACGTCCCATCTTCTCTGACCATGGAAGTAAACCTCGTGGTGCCGATGGCCATCCTGCCCGACCCGCCTCTCTCTGCGCCCCCCTGCCCGACCCACCTCTCCCTGCGCCCCCCTGCCTGGCCGACCCTCCGTGTGCCTCCTCGCTGGAGTTCTCCCTGTTTGCTCCTCTGCACCGCAGTTGCTTTTGCGTGGTTAACTTCCGCCATTACCCGCCTCTCCTGCCTCCTTAGGGTCACCTGGCCTTCTCCTGGTGGCGTCAGCTGGGCCGTCCCTGGCTGGCCCCCGTCAGGCCCGTTTTGTGAACAGAGCCGGTGCTGCGGCGCCACTGGAGCGTCCTCATGCTTTGCTACGTGGCACTTCTGGTTCCAAACCGTCGTCATCTCTACTCTGACTTGATCTGCTAACCCCAATCCATGAGTCAGCTGGGAGCACCCGTCAGTACCCGCGCCCCCCCGCTCTCCGTCATCCTGCGCGCACAGGCCTGTGCTCCCAGGCGCCTGTTGTGCCCCCTGTGCAGCCAGCTTTGCCTCGGAGCCAAGTGACCGGACACATGACAGCGAGGGCACCTCGGGGTCAGCCTCCCCCCGGGACCGGCCTGTTCAAATCTGCACACGGCCGGCGGCTTTGTCTTGCCTTCGTGTGTCTCAACACTAGGTTCTTCGGCACATTTATTCTTGATTATTAAATATGTTTGCGGAATTGTTAGCATTTCTATCCCTATTCGTGTTTTCCCCCAAGTTTTCTTTTTCTGAGAAATCTTGCTCTTCCCCTGTGGGGTCGCGTCCAGACCGTCTACCCGCGCCCTCCTCACGGGCTCTGTTTGGTTTGGGGTGTGTCTCCCGTGAGCACACAGCCCACGTCTGTGACTCGGGGCGGGGGGGGGGGTCGTCTTAGTTACTGAGCGTAGTTATTTATTGTGACATTTGGTGTGTTAGACTTCATCCTGCAATCTTACTTGGCCTTTTCTGCCGACCACCTTACGGATTTTTGGTTTGTTGTTTTGCCTTCTGTTTTGATGTTTTAATAACCTCTACTTTTTTCCCTTCGTGTATTTGGAAATTATAAATTAAATTTCTGGGGCGCCTGGCTGGCTCGGTCGGTAGAGCGTGTGACTCTTGATCTCAGGGTGTTGAGTTCGAGCCCCACACTAGGCATGGAGATTACTTAATAATAATAGATTAATAGGGGCGCCTGGGGGGCTCAGTCAGTTGAGCTTCTGACTTCAGTTCAGGTCATGATCTCACAGTTCTTGAGTTCGAGCCCCACGTCGGGCTCTGTGCTGACAGCTCAGAGCCTGGAGCTGCTTCAGATTCTGTGTCTCCCTCCCTCTCTGCCCCTCCCCTGTTTGTGCTCTGTTTCTGTCTCAAAAATAAACATTAAAATTTTTTAATTAAAAATAATAATAAATATACTTACATTTCTTTGAAAACCCTTAAGTTTTCTTAATGCGTATAACGCTCACAGGCCCTTCCCCCAGCTTGTAGTTTCGCAGCAGGCGGCCTGTGGCTCTGACCCGCCTCCTGCCCCTGACGTGCTCTCGAGTCTCAGTCTTGTTTTGTTTTGGAGACGAAAGTGAACAGCCTCTGTTTTTATCAAAGTGACATTTTCTGAAGTTCTTGGCTCAGCGGGTTTCTTTGTCATAAAGAATGCTCTCTGATCGTTCTGGCCGGCACCTCCGAGTCGTCACCCGCTTCGCCTTCACACGCGGGAGCCTCTGTTTTGTCGTCCCTCTTGAAAGACGGGCCGCCCGGGTGCCAGCCAGTTCCCTGCTTCTGGTGCCTTTGACTTTCCTGTCTTCCCGCGTCAGGAGCCTTTTTGTTTGGATGCTGTTGAGGCTCCTTGTCCCGGACGTAACAGTGCGTCTACACGATGGAAACACCCTGCACACATGAGCCTTGCTCAGGTGAGCGGCTCCGGCTCCCGAGCCCTCCCGCCTCCCGAGTCCCCCCGCCCCCCGAGTCCCCCCGCCCCCCGAGCACGGCCGCACACGATCACTGCAGCGCGCTCGGCCCACCCCGCTCAGCTCACCTGCGGCCCCTCCGCCCCTGCTGATGTGCCCAGAGCTCGGCAGAGGCCGCGTCCCTCTGCACGTTAGCGCAGCTTCATCCTGCTGGAGCACTGGTGTGACAGGCTCTCTAGAGAGTTCTGAATCTTGCTTTTCTCAACAGCCACAGACGTTGGGCCACCACCGCGGCTTCATCCCAGGCAGGAACAAAAGCACTGGCCAGGGCAAGGCCAAGGGCAGGGTGGGCCGCGCCAGGCCCTGTGCTCCGGGGAAGACCCATCCCTCCGAAGGTGTGAGTGCCATAGGGGACCCGGCCAGGCACCCGGCCAGAGTCACAATCCGGTGCCTGTGGAAGCCCCGCCCCCCCCCCTCCCGGAGCTGCCGCTGCCTGTCGGATTCGGTTACTGGATAAACCTTGGATACACTAGATGCAGGTACAGTCCTGCCCCATGGAGCCTCCCCCGGGGGACGAGGCGCTGGGCCCTGGAGGCCGGGGAGGGCAAGAGCCCTGCAGGGGCAGCAGGGGCGCCCCAGGATGAAAGCTGGGGCCTCTCTGTAACCAAGGAAGGTGCTGGCAAAAGCGAGGTGCCCAGGGGGGAGCCCCGGGCGCTGGGGCAGGGACAGGATCAGTGCAGGGTCCACAGAGGCCTGAGGGGCTGCCCGCTGACTGGAGGCGCATGCCAGCTCCGGCAGGAGAGCTGGCTGAGTAGAGGAGGTGCAGGAGGAGGAGTCTGGAATGTTCCGGGCTTTCTAGCTCAGCTGCCTGAATGGAGAGTACAGGAGGAGGAACCGGTGGGTGGAAGAAGGCAAGGTGGGGCTCAGGCCTGAGCACGCTAGGCGTGAGCTGGCAGAGGGCACCGGGCCAGCCCGGATGTCACCAGAGCCTTCTGAGCAGGCGAGGGCCGGAAGTACAGGTGCGCGCAGGCCCCCGGCATCGGGGGGAAGCCGGGAGCTTCGGGACCAAGGAGAATGGCTGCTTCTCTCCAAGGGGGCACGGAGGCCGTTCACTGGGTGCTGCCTGGCGTGGCCGGGCCTCTGCCAGCAACCCCGAGGGAGGAGGCTTCTGGGCTGTGCACCGGCTCCTGCCCCGACCTGACCCTTCTGCTCTGAGTCCATCTGTCTGGAGGAGAGGGTCTGACGGGAAGGCCCTGAGGCCCTGCATCTGTCTCGTGGGCCCTGTCACTGGAGGCCCCCGGGAGACCCTGCCCGTAGGCGGAGTGAGCCCCCCTCCCCAGCCCCAGAACGAAGGGCGAGATTAGATGTAGCAGCAGAGTCACCAGACGACATCGATCCTGTTACAGCCTCGGATGTCGTCTGGACGGTCGTTGATGTGATTTATGCAGTTATCTGGGATTCTCTGCTCCCGAATTTGTCACCAGTCCGCTTGGTATTGATGAAAGACAATGGCGCCAACGCCGGCTGAGGGGAGCAGGCTGGGGATGGCGGGGGCTGTGCTGACCGGGCTCAGGGACCCCGCTCTGAAGCCCCCACCCCCGCATGGCTCTCCCCGCTTCAGCCCTCCCCCACCCAGACTGTGTGTGCAGCTCTGCCTGCAGCTTCTCTGGGCCGCGTGGAAAGAAGGGTGAGGCACAGGAGTGGGGGGTGCGTGGCCTGCAGCCCCTCGCGCAGCCCCCTGGCCTCCCCTCCCCCCAGCCTGCAAATGACCAGCCACCAGGTGGCCTCATTTGCCCGGAGCCCCTGCCACCAGCCTCTTCCAAAGACCCTCCTGGGGGCACGCGCCCAGGGCCTGTGCGACTCAGCAGGGCTCAAGGACCCTGCGAACCCGCCAGGAAGCAGACGCACTGATTTCCACCCTAAGGGGATGGGGCTTATCCTGAGGCTCTACGAGGCCCGAGTGGGAACCCCCTCCCAGTCCCTCTGCTCCATGTGCCAAAGCCAGGCGGTACTGCCAGCGCCTGTGGGCACAGACCACCAGCCAGGCCAGCGGGAGCCAAGACGGGGGCGGGGGGGTGGCGCATGCCATGAGGGCGCATCACACCATCTGCCCTCCCCCACTTCACCACATGCCGCTGGCCTGCCCTCCCCCTTCCTGCCTCACACACCTTCGTGCCCACATTGTACCCTCCCCTGGGTCCTCAGCACCCTGAGACTGAACGAGCAGGATGGGGGGCTGCACACCTGCGCTAGGTTATTGGGGTGCATGGGTCCCCCTCCTGTCTTGGTGAGGCTTCTTACTGGAGTGAGTTTTCCATCGCAACTGACCTGGGGACAGCTCACAAATTCCTCTAAAATTTGACCCTCTGTGCCCAGTGGCCTCCATTGTCTGGCCTGCCCCCCACGTAGGCCTGTGAGCATGCCCGCATCACTACGGCTAGGCTGTTCCCCGGAACCTCAAGGTGAGCACTCCTGGGCTGATCTGGGGGGTTCTGGCGGGGTGGCCCAACTCCGCCGAGAACAGCGCCCCGTGGCAGAGGCCGTGGGGAGGAGTCCCGGCTGCCTGCGGGGCCAGCACCATGGCCACCTCGGGGGAGCTGCGCAGGGTCCGCCGTGGTGGGCAAGGGGTTGGCAGCCCGAGGCCGTCTCTGGGACAGACGTGGGTCCCAAAGACAGCAAGGCTGAGGAGCCCACACTGGGGACCCTCTGCCCTGGGGAGGGGCAGGTTTGTCCAGGGTGGGGGCCAGGACACATCACCCCGCCCACCTGGCCCCTGAGCGCAGATCGGTGTGACCTCTGGGCCAGAAGCAGGAGGGCCAGCCCACTGTCCCCGCCTCCCCTCCCAGGGCTTCCCTAGAGCCACACCGCCCCCTGCTGGTGCCAGCGGGCATGGCAGGAGCCGCAAGGACCCCCCCCCCCCCCCCCCCCCCCCCCCCCCCCCCGACGCCGGGTCCCTGGGGCTGATGATCACCTAAAGGACACAGGAAGCCACGTCCAGTGAGCCTGGGGCCACTGGCTAGCTGGAATCGCCATCAGTGTATCAGCGGTGTGGGCCGGCGGCCACAGGCAGGACAGGACCCCAGCCCCAGTGGCTGGGGGTTTGGAGGTCAGGGACAGCCCCGGAGGGAAGCCAAGACCAGAGTCCAGCTCCCTGTGACCAGCACCCAGGTTAGCCTGTGAGCACCTGGCTGCCAAGCCATGGGGCCACAGACCTCACGGGCCCGGGGGGGGGGGTGCGGGGGGGTGTTCACCAGCCCCCCACAGCCTCTCTGCTGTTGCTGCCTGTGACTCCACGACTTTAAAGCACAGTTTGAGAACGGCTGCTCACTGTGTGTTTCAGGGACTGTCATGGGGCTTCTGAACAAAGACGAGGACCCCCTAGAGCCGACGCCCCCGCCTGCACTGTGTCCTGTGGCCGCCAGAGGGCAGGCGCGGCCTGGACCAGGCCCAGACACCCTGCCCTTCCTAGGCCAGCCTGGCCTCACCCACCCGCGCGCCGTCCCTTGGGACCCTGGGAACCGTTGAAGGGACAGGAAGCCGTCTGCAGGCCCCACTGCCCCGTCCAGGCCACTGGGGTTAGTGAGGGCCTCAGGATTCCCCCCGCACTCTGCACCCATCATCCGGCTGCCCTGAGGAACCCCTACAGTGCTCCCCCCCCCCCCCGTTAGAATCTGTGTGTGCTTTTGGACGCCCCTGGGAGGCCAGCCCCAGCAGGACGCTCCTCAGCACTGAAGCCCACGGGCCTGGACGTGGCAGCCGTGGAAGAAAGGAAGGGCGGCGGGCGTGCCCCCACCCAGGACTCTCCTCACCTCCAGCCCAGGCCCCCAGAGGTCAGCCGGGCCCCTGGCCAGGCCCCACCTGTGTGGGTCTGCCTTGGACTCCCCCCTGATCTTGCCTCTAAAGCGAGGGGCCCGGTGACACGGGCCCCGTGTGGGGTGAGAATGTGCCTGGGCCCCATTCAGGCTTTACTGTCCTCATAGGGGGCTGGCCCCCGGGCGTCTCCACGTGGGTGACCACAGGCACCCCAGGGAACGTCCAGGAGGAAACTGCCCCGCCCAGGCTGACACACCTGGTGTCAGGTCACTTCTCTCCGGACCCCCGGTGTTGCTGCCCCCGGCCCGAGCCCCCATCCTCCACCCAGCAGCCCGAGCCGGGTGCCCCTCGTTGCCCCGCGGGCGAAGTGAGGGGTGCACACAGGCGCCCCCTGGCGGGCTGCCGTGGACGTGCGGCGGTCCCGCGTGCGGAGCAAGCGCGGTGCGTCCCAGCCGCTGGGGCAGGTTGGCGCCTGTGCCCCTGGCCTGTGGCCGCCGGAACAAGTTCCCGCAGACTGAGTGGCGGAGCATCCTCGGGTCTGCTCCTGGTCACAGAACAGAAGGCCAAAGGAACCCCCTGAGGCGTCCTTGCCGGGGCGCGGCAGGGGGGCGGCCTTGACCTTTGCCAGGGCTCTGGTGGACGCCAGGGTTTTCCGAGCTCCCCGCCCCCGCCCCCCTCGGGATCTCCCAGAACCTAGCCTTGCAGGCTGGGTCGGGGTCTTGGAGGGGTGCGGCCTGTGGCTCCTCAAGGGGCAGCGTGCGGTGACGGGCGCCATGGGCCCCACGCGCTCGTGTGCCCTGCGGACGGGCCACCCCGCGGACGCGCCGCCCTTCTCCCTGCAGGACTGGGGGTGGAGTGTGGGCTCCGGTGCCGCCTGGGGGCGGGGTGCAGGGTAGAGTCTGGGGAGGGGGTGACTCCTAGGGAGGCTGCAGAGTTGCAGAAAGGGTGGTGACCCCGAGTGTGGTCCGAGCTGCAGGCTCGGAGAGTCCAGGTGGTCGGGTGCCCCCAGTCCGTGGGAAAACGAGAGGGCTCTTCTGGAGGGGCCAGTCCTTCTTTAGGAGGGAGAGCAAACCGTCCCTGTGGCCTGGGGGGACCAGCCCTGGACAAGCCCTCCGTGCTCGGGAGCCCACCCCCCACCCTAGGACCCAACGGGAAACCGAGGGCGGCGGGGAGAACGCCCCTCCCAGGGCGCTGCCCTAAGTTCCCAATGGGGAGGATTGCCCACCAACCTGGGGACCACACCCCATCACAGCGGCCCTTCCCTGCCCTTGGGGCTGATCCATGACCCGACCCAGCTCACCCTCCCCTTGGAGAACCTCTTCTCCCTGAGATTGTTGGGTGGGAGACAAATGGCCAAGAGCAAGGTGCAGAAGGATGGGCCAACAGGGAGAGAGGGGGGATCTTCCAAGGCCACGTCCCCCCACCCCCGTAAGAGTGCCTGAGGTGAGCCAGGCTCAGCCACCATCCCTTTCTTCCTCACCCCTGCACTAGTACCAGAAGTCCACAGCATTCAGAGGGCTGTCCCACCCCGTTCACGGTCCCCAACCTCAGAGGCAGGATGGTGGCCCTTAGGGGCCACTCCCCAGGCTCAGGGCCTCAGAGCCTGGAGACGGAAGGGGCTCCCCGCCAACTCCCCACCTTGGAGCAGTGAGCGCCAGGGACACGATCGTTGCCAGAGCCTCCTTCAAGCAGCCTGGCCTCCTTCCAAACAGGCCAGGGCGCAGATGGTGCTGCACCTGCTCGCCGGCCCCACGGCCTGCACAGGAGAGCAGAGGCCCGGCCCGGCGCGGCCGCAGAGACGACCCGGCTCCCTGGACAGCCCCCACCCGTCGTGCTCAGAAGGCAGCGCATTCCCGGTAAGGGTCCCTGCGCGTCCTGCGCTCTCCACCCTCCCTTCCGTGAGGGGCTCGTGAGGGACACACGCACCCGGAGCGCAGGGCTTGAGGAAAGGAGCGGTTAGATGCAACCAAGACCCGACACGGAACAGGAGGCCCCTGGGGACCAGAGGAGGAAGGAAGGGCTCCGGCTGGGGGGGAGGGCTAACCCCAGGCTAGGGGTCTGACGGGCCGTCCTCCGCGCCAGCCCCAGGGGAGTCCCACCCCAGTGCCAGAGACTGCGACCTACGATGGGCAGGCGGGTGCCAGTGCCCGATAGGGTGGTCAGGAGTTCCCATCAGACAAAGCCCTCGAGACAGCAAGCAACGTTTCTTGGGGAAGCCAGGGGAAGAGCACTACCGGCAGAGGAAACAGCCCGTGCAAAGGCCCTGAGACAAGAGTGTGCCTGGTGAGTTCAGGGAGCAGCAACATGAAAATTAATGGCTGAACAAATCAATCCACTCTGGCGCCTAGCCCAGCCCCCACCCACCGCCGCCTCTTCTGACGGCCTTGCTCGTCTTCCCGCGTGACGCCCAGGGCTCCTGCGTCCCTGGACAGCCGCCTCCAGGCTGGTTGTGGCCCGCCCCGCCCCCGCCGCGCACACGTGCTGTCGCTCAGCCCCAGGCCCCGCCCCTGGCCCCCGGCTCCGCCCCCGCACACGTGCTGTCACTCAGCTCGCGCCCCGCCCCTGGCCCCCTGCCCCGCCCCCGCCGCGCACACGTGCTGTCGCTCACTCGGGGCCCCCGCCCGCGCACTTGTGCTGTCACTCAGCCCGGGTTGTGTCCGAGCGGGAGGCTGCCGGCCGGACACTCGCCTCACTCCGCCAGTCCATGGACGCCGCGCTGCTCGTCGCCCTCGGGCTGCTGGCCCAGGTAAGGCGTCTGGCCGCGCGGGGTCCCTTGCCCCCTGCCCTCCGTCTTACGGTGCGGCGCTCCCGGGACCACTGGCCCTGGCCGCCTTTGGGAGGACCCATGAGCCGAGGGTGCCCGGTGGGCAGCTCTGTCCGGGGTGTTCTGTGCCCCGAGGGGTCCAGAGGCGAAGGGTGACCTCAACCGCCTGAACTGGACGGGCAGCCAAGCCGGGTGGCCGCCGGGAGACCACCTAGCAGGCCGGCCCTTCCCCTGGAAGTGCGCCCCTCAACCCTGCGGACTTGTGGGGAGAGCTGGGGGGTGCTGGGGGCAGGAGCACCCCAGCTGGAGGAGCCGGGAAGCCGGGCTCCCTGAGGACAGTCCTGCTGGTCTGGCAATGACCCTGGTTAGTTCTGAACAGATTCTGAGTCACCCCCCCCCCCCACCGCATGTCCTGGGGCAGGAGCAGCTGCACCTCTGCCCTCCAGGAGTCCACGCTCCCCTGGGGGTGCCCCCCCTCCACAGGCCGCCGCCCCCACACGCCTCACCTGGCCCAGGTCCCTGGTCTTTCGGAGCCAGGAGCAGGGCGGGGTAGAGGGAGGCGCAGACCATGGGCACCCCCTGGGAAGGGGCCACATGTCCTTGCATCCTGGGCCGAGATGGCCCTTTGGACTGGGCAGGCGTTTGCCTGAGCCTGGGAGTGCAGCCCCCCGCAGGCTGAGTCAGGGTCGCAGGCTGGGGGCAGGGCTGGGCAGTGGCGGGGACACTGCGTAATAGAGGATCTCCGTTCCCTTGCACTTGACAGGTAGTGAGCTCGAGGGCTTAGTGAGTGCCCACAGGTGATGGTGCCAGACACGGGGAGGGGGGACAGTCAAGTTTCCCAGCACCCACTCGGGGCCTCTTGAGTCCTCCTGACTCACAAAGACCTCCCAGCTGTGGCTGGAAGCTGATCAGGTGCCCCCAGCTGGACCCCCCCCAGCTCGGTCTCCTGCACCCCTGCCTTTGGGCCCGCCCACCCCCCACAGGGGCCCCCCTGGGCCCCTGGCTGCCCACAAGCCGCGCTCCCCCAGCCCTCTGCTGGGGGCCACGCAGAGTCAGCGGCTTCCAGCTGCCCCCCGCAGCACCTATGCCCCCCGCCCCCGCACTGGCCTCCACTCCAGAAGGCTCCGCGGCTCTGGGGCCCTCTCCCCACTCGCTGTAGGAGCAGCAGTCCACCCCCACCCTGCCCCACACCCAGTACGCGGGACAGGCGCCTTGACGGAGACCTGCGTTTCGGGGTTTGGGGTAGCTCTGCCTCAGATTCCTCTCCTCCCCAGGGCTCTTGTGGAAGGACCCCCACAACTGGAGGCTTTGGAGATTTGGGGGGAATCAGCCAACGGAGCTTGGACACAAGTTCTGCCCTCGGTGTGGCTCAGATTAGTGCTTGAGGAGAGTTTTCCCAACCCCCCCCCCAAATACATCCGTGGCGGGACCCTCCCTCCCCCTCCCCCATCCAGCCCAGCTTCCAAATCTGTGTCTCCCCCCATCCAACCACAGGGCAGCTGATGGCTCCTCCAGACTTCCCTTCCTCCACCTCAGGAGCGAGGCCGGGCTGTCGGAGGAGGGGCCTGGGGACAGGGCTCTGCTGATCCGGTGCTGACTGCGTGTTTTGGGACAAGGCACACCCCTCCCCTGCGTGTGCCCCTAAAATCTCAGTGAGGGGGCTTAGAGTGTGTGCTGGCAGAACTGGCCTCTCGGCTCCCTCTCTGGGCCCTCAGTGCCCCCAGAGCTGGGCCTGCCCTTGGGGGGCAGGGGGAGGGAGGGAGGAACAGGAGAGCTTGGATGATTCAGGGCGACGGGATGGGGATCTGGGGGAGCCACATGGTTTGTGGAAGGAAAGTGCTGCGGCTTAGCTGCACTCCTGGGGGCTCTGAAGTGTGAAGACCCCCACAGGGCAATGTGGGAAAGTACCGGAACAGGGACCCGGACCCGGCAGAGATAGGCCACACCCTGTGGTCATGATAATGTGACAGGAGCGGGGGCAGCAGCGGGCAGCTGGCTCCTGGACCCCTCGCTCTCCTGGAGGTGGACGGGGCAGCCCAGGAGCGCAGCGGGGGAGGGGGGAGACAGCCGCTCCGCTCACCCCCTTGTTTTGTGGCCTCACCCCTCCTTTGAAGCCTGCAGCAGCTGCAGGGGCGACATGCAGGGGCCTCTCTGGGCCGGGCGACAGCTGGGCCGTTCCCCGCGGGCCTGATGCCCGCCAGCCGTCCAGGAACGGGGAGCTGCGGATTCCAGCCTGGCCGGAAGGGGCTGGGCCTGGGGAACTTGCGGACTTGCGGGGGGTGCAGGGCGGCAGCTCTTGCCTCCGCGGGGGGGCGGGGGGGACCCCACCCACATTCCACCAGGCGCCAGGCCAGGCCTCCCACCCGGCTGCTAGACCCTGAGAAACCAAACCAGGAGCCAGAAGCACCGCTGAGGGCAAGTGTGGGATTAACGCCCCAACCTCTCACCCGAGCCCAGGCCTGCAGCTGCGTTTTCTGAGGTTCGCCCAGCGACACAGGACAATTAGAAAACATTCCCTTCCCCTAACGATGGACAGGGCTCCAGGAAGCCGGGCCACGGGAGCAAAGGTCCAGCCCAGGCCCAGCTGCTGCCTACCCGCTGACTCTCGGCAGTGATTTTAGGGAGCCCCGGGGCGCCTAAAGGCCAGCAGTGCCAAGAGATGAAGTGGGCTCTCCTCACCTCCCACCCAGGCTCCCCAGTCAACAGCTTCTCCACCCGGGGTGGGGGAGCACCCCGGCTTCTTCCCAGGCTCCTGGGGACTACGCCATGGCTTAGAATTCTTTGTTCCGAGCCAGCCGTGGGCTGCCGTGGGCCTCGTCCAGGCAGAATGGGTTCCTACATGGGAGGAAGGCGGGGGGAGCTTTGTTACTCAGAGGCCATTGGGGTTGGGTGTCGGGCTGGGGGCGGGCCCCAGTGAGGGGTAGTAGCCTTGGTGTCTCTGTGGCTTCCAGACTGTTCTCTCGGGTTCTTGGTTAAGGGAAAGGCAAAGGATGAATGTGAGGATATCGTTGGGCATCACTTAGGGGAAATGGGTCCATGACACCCATCGGTTGTGGCCCGGCGTGGGAGCAGCACGGCGGACGGTGGAGGCGGGCGCACAGCCCCTCAGTGGTGCCTTCTCACTTTGCCCACGTGCTGGGGGTCTGTGTGAGCTTCGTTGGTGTGGCTTTGTCCTGGCACCAGATGTCCCGTGATCCCCAGGCAGCTCCCAGACCCTCCCCCAGCCGGCCACGTCTCCTGGCAAGGGGTGGCTGGAGGAAAGAGGCTAGCTGAGCAATGCCCGGACGGCGGACGTGGGCTGTGGCCCGGCCCGGCCACCCCACCCACCGCAGCCTCTGATCTGGCCAGGGGCCCTGCCAAGGCTCTGTGGCTTCTGCTGACCTCTTGAACTTGGGCCGCGGAGTCCCAGGCTCTGCCACGACCACACCAGCCCCCACCACGTTGCTGGGCATCCCAGAGTGTCAGCCAAGGCCACTGGCAGAGAGGGGGGCAAGGGGCGGCCAGAGGCTCTGTGGTGGGCTGGACAGGGCAGCGTGTGCCCCCCAGTGTTCCTCCAGGAACCTGAGATCAGGGACCACCCCTGGAGCGCCCCTCCACACCTCCCCGCACTGAGGCTGGGGGGTACCCCCGTGAGCGATGGAGGTTCAGAAGCTGGCTTCCTGTCTGTTGCTCTCGGGCTGTGTGGGCTTAAGCAAATGGCTCAGCCTCTCTGAGCCCTACTCTGGGTAGCCAGGTTTCTAGGGGCCGTGAGGGCTGAGAGAGGGCCTGGGGAGGGGGGAGAAAGGGATGAGAGAGACGGACACGGAGCTCCATGCTGGCTCGAGACGCCCAGGGACACACGCTGTCCCCGCTAGCGCGATGACAGAGGCCAGCAGGGCTCCACTTGGCGGGGATGCCGAGCCGCCCCAGGCAGGCTTGGGGGCCGCGCAGGTGGAGGTGCCCCTGGGACTGGAGGTGAGGAGGAGACGGGGATTCCAGGACTGGGGGCCACAGGGAGAGATCAGCTGTCGTGTGAACGTTACAAAGTGTGTGGAAGGCACTGCGTGCTGGCCCTGGGGTGGTACGGAGGCCGGGGGAGGTGGGGAGCAGAGGCAGCAGGTTACACGGGGTGGCAGTGTCCCCCCCCAACCCCCCCCACTCCTCCATGGTGCTTCTCTTCTGAGGCCACTAAACCATTCCATCCCACGCCCACTCTCTGGGGACTGCAAGGCAGCGGTTGGGGGTGAACTCAAGGCACTGGGGAGGCAAAGGGCAGCCAGGGAGCATGGCCCCCCTTGAAGGTGCCCCGGGAGCCACCCCTGCCCACCTTAGCTAGAAGGGAGCACCCCCCAGCCTGGGTGGGGCCAGAGAGGTTCTAGGGTCATCCCCAGAGCGCAGAGGGCTGGTATCCGGAAGGGCAGTGCCCCCCTGCATGCCCCCAGCTGGCCTGTCCTGCCTGGGGCTTGGGGGGGGCAGGGCAGGGTGCAGCTGCTAATGGGGGGGTCAGGGCATGACCAGCCTTCGAGGGTGCATTCTCCAGCAGCCAAAGCCAGCTGGGTCCCAGCACGTGACCAAGCCCCTCCCCCAGACCCTGTCCCCAGTGCTGCCACCTCTTACCAAGTCCAGTCAGACTCTGGGCCCCTGGACCAGAGCCCCCGTGCCCGGCCGGCCACAGTGCCCCAGCCGACACTCAGACCAGCCAGCACCCCACCAAAGACCCTGGGGCCTTCCCAGGAAATTCAGGGGTGTCTACACTGGCAGCCCTGCCCCTGACCCGCAGGATGGGTGCCTTTTCTGGGCCTCAGTTTCCCCATCTGAACTGTGAAGTGGGGCTCTTTGTGCTCACCACAGGGAGCTGCCAGTGGGCCTTGAGAGCTTGTTGACCGGTACCCACCCCCCCACTCCCAGTGCCCCCAGTTCTAGGCCAAAGCCTGGCCCAGGGAAGGGCCTGGGGGCGTGTCTACGTGCCCTGGGGAGGAGGGGTGAGCACAGCTGCTACGCGCTCCCCATCTTCCATTGGCAGCCCCAGGGCCCCCTGGGCACGTGGAGAAGGGGGAGAGCACCCCAGGGCCCTGAGGATCCCGGGGTGGTGGGCTCTGTGGAGGGCAGGACAGCATGGGCTTAGCCCCCAGTATTGCGGTCGCACTGCAACCCCTTGGGCCCCATGAACCACCCCCCCATCAAGGGGGTTCAGGTAAGTTTGCTGACACCCTGGAAACCCAATGCGCCTTCATCCCCCAGGAGCCTGGAAAAGCCCCTCCGAACCTGCCTGCGGGGCAACACCTGGGGGGGCACCTGGAAGCACTGGGGGGGGCCCCACCCCCCTCAGGTGACCCCTTGCCCTCGGGGGGAGCCCCATACCCCCTTTCAGGCGGCCCCTTGCCCTCTGGGGGAGCCCCACACCCCCTCAGGCAGCCTCTTGCCCTGGGGGGCCCCACACCGCCCTCAGGTGACCCCTTGCCCTCTCTTCAGACAGATCCAACAGTGGGGAAGGGGAGAGGTGTCCCACCCCGTTAGGCACACTCTTCTGACACAAAGCGTCCCTGGGAGCCTCCCCCAGCGGCCGTTCCCAGAGCTGAGTCTCTCTGCCCCCCAGCACCCCACACTCCCGGGACCTGGTGCCTGACCCTCCCTTGGGCCGCTCCTGGAGGAGGTGGGGGCCCGGCGGCCTCGCTTCCCGCCAGCCAGTCAGGAAACACTCACCAGGCCCCAGGGGCTCCCAGGCGAGGACAGGAGACACGTACAGGGCTTTGGAGCCCCAGGCTTGGGGTGTGGCTGCAGGGTCTCCCCGGGCCATGAGCTCAGGGCTCTGATGGGGGCCGAGGTGGTGGCTGCTTTACTTTCCTGAGGCCTGGCTCGCTGGGCTCGCTACGTGATTGACGGCTGATTGTGCTTTCATTGCAGAGCCTGGACCTGTCGCTGGGGGTCCCTGGGCAGAGGAGGCCCAGTGCCCTGTACCCCTGGCGCCGGGCACCTGCGTCAGGCCGTGTGCGAAGGGCCTGGGTCATCCCCCCCATCAGCGTATCCGAGAACCACAAGCGTCTCCCGTACCCCCTGGTGCAGGTGAGGGGGCCCCGGGGGCAGAGCAGGGGCTGGGCTGTCCCCAGAGGGTCCCCGAGGGCCTGTGGTTTAGGACAGCAAACCGTTGGGGTCACAGGCCAAGCTGCTGGGGGAGGGGTCAAGGCCGGGGAAGAGGGAGGGACTGGGTTGGGGCGCCTCCCCCAGCCTGGCTCCTCCCCGGCAGATCAGGTCGGACAAGCAGCCGCTGGGCAGCGTCCTGTACAGCATCCAGGGCCCCGGCGTGGACGAGGAGCCCCAGGGCGTGTTCTCCATTGACAAGTTCACGGGGAAGGTGTTCCTGAACGCCATGCTGGATCGGGAGAAGACGGACCGCTTCAGGGTGGGGCCCGCTGTGGGGGGGCTGGCGGGGGGCTCCTGGGGCCCCGGGGTTGGGTCGTTAGGCCCCATGCCTGTCATTGGTAGGTGCGGACAGGGATTTGGGACTAGGGCCTGCAGCCCAAAGAAGATATTCAGGGTTATATTCCCATTTAACAGATGGGCATGAGCAAACTGAGGTCCCTGGAGGTGGGGCTTGGTCCTGCCCAGCCAACAGGCCTGGGGAGCCCCCAGCAGAGCCGCTCTGCTCAGCCTCCCAGGAAAGCAGCACTGGACACGGGCGCACTCTTCACACCTCACCCTGCTTTTGCCCCCGCCTGACCATGTTTGGTGGGGGAGGGGCGTTGTGCGGAAGCCCACAGTGTGGCCCCTCCTAGTAGCAGCTGTCGCTGGATTCTCTGGGGAGGGTGCATGGGGCCCACCCCTTGGAGGCCATGGGGTTGTGAGGTTGGAGAGAGAGGCTGGGGGGAGGGCGCTGGAGAAGGGAGGGAGCCTGACGCCCCCCAGCCTGGCCTCTCCGAAGTGTTGCCCTGGGGGAGGGGGCTTCTGACTTTGCTTTTTCTGTGCCCTGAACCTGCTCCCTCCAGACTTGGAGAACAACCTCTGGGGCCCCTTACGCAGAGGGTTGTCAGAAACAGTGATCCTACCTGGACATGATAGCACACTCGCTCCCCGAAAGGGGTTGGCTTGGGTTTTCATTTCACGGGTCTACTGCGCTCCTAGAGGAGCCTGTACTGATTAGCAGAAGGGAGGGAGTGGGAACGCTAGTGAGACTGTGCCTTCAGTCTCACACAAAACATAGCTGTGAGCTTCCCGGCAGCCAAGGTGAGCAGGGCAGCACGGCGGCTGTGGGCAAGCAGGCTGCTCTTCGGGGAGGTCTCATCTGCTGCACACTCGGCCCAGCCCACGCCGTTTCTCGCCTGTCTACACTGGTGTTTCCAGCGGGACACTGAGTCTGCGCTTCTGTCCCTTTGCATGGCCTGGTGGGAGCCACCGAAATCGTGGGAGCACGGCACCAGCCCTTGCTCTCTGCTTGCCTAGCTAAGGGCCTTTGCTCTGGACCTGGGAGGAGCCACCCTGGAGGAGCCCACGGACCTGGAGATCGTGGTTGTGGATCAGAACGACAACCGGCCCGTCTTCAGGCAGCAGGTGTTCAGTGGCCGGGTGCCGGAGGGGGCAGTGCCAGGTGAGGGGCTGGGGGCTGCGCGGGGAGGGGGGGGTCTGAGTCCGTCCGAGCCCACAAATAAGCAGAGACTCTCCAGCGAAGGGACTGCTCTCAGCTCCACTCCCTTCCCCATTTCAATATAAATTTCAAACCCAACTCTTCCCAAATGCGGTGAGGATTTACGGATGGCCGGGCTCTGACGGCGGGGCGGCTGCACGGAGGTGAAATCAACACGAAGTGGGACTGACCAGTTAAAAGTGCACAATCCGTGGATTTAGCGCACTCACGACGCCGTCAGGCTGGTTCCAGACCACGTCTGTCCCCGGGAAGGAACCTACGGCCGCACACACAACACAAGGGTCTGTCCTCGGGCCGCCTCGCCTGCCTCGCCCGCTCCCGTGGGACGGACCTCGGTCCTTCCCGCTCTGGCCCCAGGGGAGGGGCGCCTGCACGCTTGTTTATTTCGTCTCCCTTTTCACATTTCAAGACTTAAAATGACAATCTTTTCTTTTTCTTTAACTTCTTTTTGACACACTTTCAGACTTGCAAAAAAGCTAAAGAGAATTGCAACAGCTGCGATGTTTATCATGTTTGCTTTGAACTTGTTGCTTGTTTTCCCTTCCCTGGGGGCGGTGGCTGTGGACACGGCAGCTGTGGACACGGCGCGCTCAGCGGGCTCCAATAACTTGGATGCAGTGAAACTGTCAGAATTAGGAAGCTCCTACGGACACGTACGAACAGTCCAGCCCAGTGACGAGAGCAGAGAACCCCCCTCGGGTCCCCGCCCTGCTTCTGGGCCCCCTGTTCCCGCCTAGTGACCCCCTTCTCCAGGAGAGGCCCCCACACCCTGACCCTGGTTCTTCCTGATGGATAAAGGCCTCAACGCCTGATCGGCCGCAGATCTGGTTCTCTGGGCCATGTGGTTGTCGAGGGTGGATTTTATTTGCCGCTTGCTCTTCTGTGAGTGAAGAACAGGAGAGAGGAAGGGAAATCGCAAACGTCTGGGAACGCAGGAGCTCTGCTCTGGGGGAGGCCGTTAGGCAGGCGGACGTGGTCTGGGCTGCGGCTGCCCGTGGCCTCTGCGCGCCCGCCACGGCCCATGTTCCTGCCCCTCCCGGAGTGACGGCCGTTGAGTGGCACCTGGGCGAGGCTCCGCGGGTCGCTGTGCGGCCGAGCCTCCGAGGTGCAGCTGCGGGCCCCCCGCCCCCACCAGAAGCAAACAGCTTCTCCCTCGGCTCAGGGCAGGGCCCTCCCCTCCCCTCCCCTCCCCTCCCCTCCCCTCCCCCGCAGGCTCTCTAGTTCTCCGAGCCCCAAGCGCAGGCAGACCGTGACCGAGCCTCGGGGGCCTTCCCTGCCGTCCTCCTCCTGAGCCCCCGGGGGCCAGTGGACGAGAACTGACCACGGGCGTCGCCGTGGCCGGTGATCCAGCCCCACCTGCTGCCTGCCTGCCCTGCTCCACCAAAGCTGAAGCCCCTGCACTTCCGCCCTCACAGATGGCGCCCTGCCCCTCGTCAGCCTGAGCAACTCAAATTAAGTACTATGTTGCGGATTATCTGCTTGTTTGCATCCTTAGGTTGGGACTATGTTCCCTCTCCACCTCCAAAGCCTTTTCGTTCTCTCCACCTGGAGTAGTTCCTGAGCCGTTAGGTTTTCGGGACCCTGACTTTTGTTTTTTCCAAAAAAATTTTATCGTGCTAAAATACACATAGACGTTCCCATCCTAACAATTTTCTTTGTTTTTAAACATTTTTTAATGTTTTATTTATTTCTGAGAGAGAGAGAGACAGCGTGAGCAGGGGAGGGTCAGAGAGAGAGGGAGTCACAGACTCTGAAACAGATTCCAGGCTCTGAGCTGGCAGCACAGAGCCCGACATGGGGCTTGAACCCACGAACCGTGAGCTCATAACCTGGGCTGAAGTTGGACGCTTAACTGACTGAGCCACCCAGGCGCCCCACCATCCTAACAATTTTCAAGGGGACGGTTCAGTGGTATTAAATACGTTCATAATGTGGGCGCCTGGGTGGCTCAGTCTGTTAAGCATCTGACATTGGCTCAGGTCATGATCTCGCAGTTTGTGAGTTCGAGCCCCGCGTCAGGCTGTGCTGACAGCTCAGAGCCTGGAGCCTGCTTCCGAGTCTGTGTCTCCCTCTCTCTCACCCTCCCCCTCTCGCACTCTTTCTGTCTCTCCCTCAAAAATAAATAAACATTAAAAAAATACATTCATAATGTGCAGCTGTCCCCGCCACCTGTCCCCAGGCCCTGGCTCCCACCTACTTTCCACCACTGCAAATCTGTCTACTCTAGGGACTGCATAGAAGTGGAATCTTCTAGTATTTGTCCTTCTGTGACGGCTTATTTCACTGAGCAGGAGTGTCTTCCAGGCTCATCTGTGTTGTAGACCGTGTCAGCAGGTCTTTCCCTTTAAAGCTGAATAAATACTCCATTCCGTGGCTGGACCACGCTTTGCTAGTCTCTTCTCCCGTAGATACGGGGGTGGCTTCCACGTCCTGGCTACAGTGACTGTCATGAACAGGAGTGTGCACATAGGTCTTCACGCTCCCACTTTCCGTTCTTTGGGGGACACGCCCGGAAGTGGGGTTGGTGGATCATATGCAGATTCTGTGTTTAATTGAGTGGCCACCGTGCTGTTTTCCACGGCAGCTGCCCCGTCTCACACCCCGCCAGCCACGCACGGGGCCCCTGGTTCTCCTGGCCGCGCCGACACTTGTTCTCTGGTTTTTCGTGGTAGCCGTGCACGTGGGTGTGAAAGTGGTGTCTCGTGGTTGGGTTTGCATCTCCGCAACCACAGCTGAGGCCGGACACCTTTCCATGTGCTTTGTGGCCATTTGTTTATTTCATTTGGAGAAAAGTGTTTTCGCGTCTTCCGCCCGGTTTCGGGTCGAGCTGTGTTGCTGCTGAGCTCCAGGGCCCCCCTCCACCTCCGATCGGCCCCAGCAGACCCCGACCTGCGCTCGCGCCCCCGGGCCTGGGGTCTGACGCCGCTGTAGTGTCTGGCGCACAGCGTCTCCGCGCGTTCACGGGGTCCCGTTCGTCCCGCCCCCTCGTCGCCGTGCCGTCGGCGTCACATCCAGGAATCGGACCCAAACCCGGTGTCGTCAGACCTCTGCCTCTGTTGTCGTCTAAGGTTTGTCGTTTTAGGCCTTACGTGTAGGTCTTTGATCTCCCTCGAGTGAGGCTTTGCACTACGGCGTGAGGTGAGGGTCCAGCCTCACGCTCTGGGCCGGGGACGCCCGGTTTCCCAGCGCCGTTTGCCGAGAAGACCGTGTCCCCCCCTCGGGCGGCCTGGGCACCCCTGCAGCAGGCCGTGTGACCGCCGTGTGACGGTCTGTCCCCGGACCTCCTCCACCGGCCGCGCGTGTCTGCACGGCCGCACCGCACGGTTCTGACCCCGCAGCTTGGCAGTAGCTTGGAAATCAGGCGGTGTGAGCCCTCCCGCTTTGTTCTCAGTGATTCGGGCTTCCTTGAGATTCTGCATGAATTTTAGAACGGTTTTTCTATGTCTGCCAACAAAAAAGCTGTCCTTAGGGTGTTGATAGAGTACTGAATCTGCAGAGTACTGAATCGCTGTGGGCAGTGCTGACGTGTAACAGCGTTAGCGTGCGATCCATGAACATGGGATGTGTTTCCATTTACTTGTGTTTAGTTCCTTTCCACAGTGTCGTTTTCACTGCACGAGTGTCACGCCTCCTTAGTCACGCCTAACACTGACCTTCTGAAGCACTTACGGGCATCTTGAAGAACACGGGTTTGTGTGGCTGGATGGGATTTGCACGTTGGTAGCGCCAATGCTCGTTGGCGCACCGTCTCAGGAGGCACACGCATCCCATTCCTGCAGATGTTGACTTCGATTTGCCTTGTTAGGGGGTGTCTTCCGGCCTTCTCCACTGATTTTTTTTTTAAGTTTATTATTTTGAGAGAGAGCAAGGGAGGAGCAGAGAGAGGGGGAGAGAGAATCCCAAGCAGGTTCTGCACTCTCGGCGCAGAGCCAGACACGGGGCTCAAACTCATGATCCGTGAGATCATGACATGAGCTGAAACCACGTCAGATGCTTAATCACCTGAGCCCCCCAGGCGCCTCCGCTGTGAGTTTTACATGTTTCCCCTTGTAGTTAATAGGCATCTTGCGGAAGATCCTGAACTAGTTTCCTGTTATTCCTTAAACGTCCACCAGGATGAGCATCTGCTCACGGTCCTTGTCTGGGTCTGTTCGTGTTCTAGGCGCCGAGAGCTGGTTTCCAAGTCTCTTCCCCACTTGTCAGCGGGCTTTCTGCCTGTGGGAGGCCTTTCACTTCCCCCTGTGTGTGTACGTGTGTGCGTATGTTATTTTTGTTTATGTTACTCTGGACTTTTGAGGTCTGACTCGTTCAGTGAGTTATAATTCCTTACAGGCATTGCTTTGATGCCCAAATTGTCCGTGTTTGGCCAACAGGAGGCTCGTCAGATTGGCCACCGTCAGGCCCTGGCGGCAGACAGAGCCGGGAGCTCTGCTTCCGTGTGCACACGTGTGTGTGCTGCTCACACCTGTGTTTCCGTGTGGGGAGTTCCTGCAGCTCGGAGCTGGGCCCAGGCTTCCAGCTGCTCCTCCCGTCGGACCCCAGGCTCTCGGGCCCTGGCGGGCTGTCTCTGTGTCTGGGGGACACAGGCGTCAGCTCTTGATCGAACGTGTGTACCGGACGTCCCTGCCTCCCCTCCAACCAGGCCGAATGTTTGAGTTCGTTCCAGCCGAATGGGGCCTGGACCTGGCACGGGGAGACGCGTCCCGGGGTCGGGCCGGCACCCACGTGCGTCGTCCTTGCCCGTCCCCGTCCTTACCAGGCACCTACGTGACCAGGGCCGAAGCCACAGATGCTGACGACCCGGAGACGGACAACGCAGCCCTGCGGTACTCCATCCTGGAGCAGGGGGGGCCCCAGCGCTTCAGCATCGACGAGCACACGGGGGACATACGCACCGTGCAAGTGGGTCTGGACCGAGAGGTGAGGCACCACCGTGCAGGCTGGGGGCCGGGCGGCCCGGGCCGCTTCCCCGCCCGCCTTCTTGGTCTCTGAGGCTGACGGGGCAGCTCACCTCAAGCCGGGCCCTCCGCCCCAGCCGTGCCCAACCCAGTTGTCCCCCGGACCCAGTAGAGGGGGCTCCCGCTTGCTGCGGACGCACACCGTGGCTCTGGACACCCGTGTCTCAAAGCAGGTCGTGCGGTCAGGGCCGGGGAGACGGGGGAGCAGCCTCCGCGTGTTTTCTGCCCACAGTGTGCCCCGCCTGTTGCCTGCAAAGCCGTCAGGCGTCCTGGCATGGGGTGGGGCCATCCACGCGGCCCCACGGCGGCCGGTCACGCTCTGGAGTAACCGTCAGTCTGTGTCCTTGCACACTTTTCCTCCATCGGGATTCCTGCTGTCCCTCATGACTAGGCTTCTTTGCAGCTTCAGCACCTCCAGGAAGCCCTCCGTGGTTTCCCCGTGGCTACTTACACAGCTCTGTCTGGTCACAGCTGCGTTAGGTGGTCTTCATCAGCCTCTCTCCCTGCCACTGGATGTGGCCCCTCAACGCAGGGACCCAGCTTGTCGGCTCAGCATCCAGCATGCTGTGGGTGCTCCGTAAATGCTCACCCACCTGGGTAACTGACCGCCTGCACACTCGTCGCTGGGCCAGAGTCGGGGCTGGCAGTGCCGTGGTCAGACCCCAGGAACCGGGCAGCACACTTCACCCCAGGGCCGGGCAGGGGCCCCTGACGCGCACGGCACACGGCTCTCCTGGGGGCCCAGCCCGGGGGTGTCTGCCCCCCACTACAGTGCCCGCTGGGGCCCCTGACTGCACGTTGCTCTGCCCCCAGGTGGTCGCCGTGTACAATCTGACCCTGCAGGTGGCGGACATGTCTGGAGACGGGCTCACCGCCACGGCCGCGGCCATCATCACCGTCGAGGACGTCAACGACAACGCCCCTGGGTTCACCAGGGACGAGGTACTGGCCCCGCCCACACCCACACCGGGACGTCCTTCCCTCCCCAGCTCCTGACGGAGACGAGGGACTTGTCTGAGGACAAGCACAGGTTGGAGTAGTGGCCTGTGCGCCCCCAGACACGGGGACGCTGGCAGAGACCCTGGGGGCCACCCCGGAGACCCGTCGGTGGCCCTCGGGCAGCAGGAGGGAGTCTTGCCTCCGCGCTGCTGTGCGGGACGTTGGATGTGGGACCGAGCGGCCAGCCCCCGCCTCCAGGACCAGGCGGCTCACAGGGCGCCTGGCACGCAGCTGCGTGCGCGGACAGATGCTCATGGGGCGCCCCCGCGGGGTTCTGATTCCCAAGGCCACAAGCCCGGGAGGCTCCCTGGGAGGGCAGGGGTGGGGAGCAGGGGGCGCCCCCGCAGCGCAGCAGTGAGGAGGGCCCGGCTCCTTCAGTTCGTCATGGAAGCCGCGGAAGCCGTCAGCGGAGTGGACGTGGGCCGGCTCCCGGTGGAGGACAGGGACCTGCCAGGCTCCCCCAACTGGGCCGCCGTGTTCACCATCCTGGAGGGAGACCCCCGGGGACAGTTCGCAGTCCGCACAGACCCCAAAACCAATGAGGGCGTGCTGTCCGTGGTGAAGGTGAGGGGGGCGCGGCTTCCCCAGTGGGGGGCTGGCCACTGGACCCAAGCTCAGGGGGACCCCGTTTGGGGCAGAGCAGGGTGCTGGGGGACCCGGGCACGCTGGGGCTCTGGGCGTGGACCACGCCAGCCCCAGGGCACCAGGGCCAGAGGAGGCCCCCCACGGCCCGGGTTTCGTCGGTGGAGTCCTGCCTCTTCAGGTGTGCAGGGCGCACGGGTGCAGACCTGCTTAGACGCTGACACGCGAACGGGGTTCGCAGGGCCGGAAGCGGGGTTCGCAGGGCTGGCCAGCGGGCTGGAAGCTCGGGACCTGAATCCTTCCTCCTCAGGAAAGTCTCAGTTTTGTTCCTGAGGACTTTGAGCTCGGACGAGGGCCACTCAGGTCACCCGGGACAACCTTGATTTAGAGTCAGCACGTTGTGGGGGGCAATTTGGCCCCAGTCCTGGCCCCCTCGGCACGCCCGGCGAGCGTGGCTTGGGTCACCGGGGAGGACCACCCGACCGAGTGACGCACAACATCTAACAAACTCATTCTGAGTGACGAGTGGCTGTCATTTTTGCATTATCCTTCGCAGCTTTTGGTCCTGAATAGTTCTGATTTTTGCAGGGCTAAAGAGGGGAAGGGAAGGTGGGGGCTGTGAGGAGAGACCGAAGGGGCGGCGGCCCCGCTGTGGGGGCCTCGCCCTGCCCCGTAGCTGCCTCCGGGCGCCTCGGATGTGGGGGGGCCCGGGGTGCTGAGCGACCACCGGCTCTGCGCCCCGCCCCCAGCCCCTGGACTACGAGAGCTGTGAGCAGTACGAGCTGCGAGTGGCGGTGCAGAACGAGGCGCCCCTGCAGGCGGCCGCGCCCAGGCCCGAGCGGGGCCAGGCCAGGGTCAGCGTGCAGGTGCGGGACGTCAACGAGGCGCCCGTGTTCCAAGAGAACCCGCTGCGGACCAGCCTGCCGGAGGGGGTGCCCCCAGGAACCCCGGTGGCCACCTTCTCTGCCCATGACCCTGACACACAGCAGCTGCAGAGGCTCAGGTGGGGGCCGCAGGGGCGCGGCAGAGGGAGCCGATGGCCTCCTTCATCCACTTCCCGGCCAGGGTTCCCGAGAGGGGGTGGAGGGCACAACTGCCTGAGCGTCCCCGAGGGTCCCTGCGGCCTCAAGTCCTGTGCGTGTGTGCATGTCTCTGTGAGCTTGTCCCATGAGGCCGGGCTGGGCGCTGGCTGGCACGCACGGACACCAGCCTGTTCCGGCCATGCCCTGTCCCCTGCGGTCAGCTGGTGCGTGGGGCCAGCCGATTGGGTCTTGGATCTCACCCCCAGGCCTGGCCCTGGGGATCTGTGTCTGCCTCCATGGGGCCCACGCATTGAAGCCTGGCTGTGGCACTCAGTGGCCGTGGGGCCCTGGAAGGCCTCACCTGCCTTCCCTGAGCCTCAGTTTCCTCATCTGTCAATGGGGACAGAAACCACCAGCTCAGGGCAGTCAGGGGACTGGGGTGCGCATGAGTGCATACGGTGTGTATACACGTGTGCAACAAGTACATGCAGTACGTGTGCCGATGGGGGGACGCACGTGTGTGGTGTGTGTATACATGTGTGTTTATGTATGACCACACCTCTTGGGGTCCTGCATAAGGTCAGGGTCGCTCTGTCCCCTCCTTGGCCAACAGCTATTCTAAGGACTATGACCCAGATGATTGGCTGCAAGTGGACAGAGCCACAGGTCAGATCCAGACCCAGCGAGTGCTCAGCCCCGCCTCACCCTTCCTCAAGGATGGCTGGTACCGGGCCATTGTCCTGGCCTACGACGATGGTGAGCGCCAAGCTGTGCCTGGGCTCCCGGGCCCCCTGCCCAGGCTGGCCACCTTTGCCTCGGCCCAGGGGCTGAGGGCTGTGTAGGCCACGGGGCCGGCTCCTCGGAGTGGGCGGGGGGGTGGGGGCCGTCTGCCCCAGCAGGGCACGGAGCCCACCAGGCCTCTCCTGCCTACAGCCTCCCCACCCAGTACGGCCACCGGGACCCTGTCCATTGAGATCCTGGAGGTCAATGACCATGCCCCTGAGCTGTCCCCACCATCTGGCAGTGTGTGCAGCAAGCCGGATCAGGGCTCTGGCCTTCTCCTGGGGGCCACAGATGCGGACCTGCCCCCCCACGGGGCTCCCTTCCACTTTCAGCTGAGTCCCGGTGACCCAGAGCTGACCCGGAACTGGAGCATCACCCAGGTTAACGGTGGGTTCTCCCGCACACAGTCCCGAGGGTGCAGACCTGCGCCCCAAGTGTGCTCAGCACCGTGTCCTGGCTCCGCAGCACCCTCACATGGGGCAGGGACCATCACCCCCGGTGGGAGGATGGGGACACTGAGGCCCCAGATCGCGGGCTCTCCACCCACCAGGCCGCTTCTCCCAGCAGCAAGGGGCGGGGCGGCGCGGGCCCTGGAGGGGCAGGGTCTGGGGCCTTTGGCGGGGAGGCCCCTACTGACCTTGGGCGCCCTCTGCAGCCAGCCACGCGCGCCTGCGGCTTCGGCACCAGGTCCAGGAGGGTCTGCACCGCCTCAGCCTGCTGCTCCGAGACTCCGGGCAGCCGCCCCAGCGGCGCGAGCAGCCCCTGAACGTGACTGTGTGCCGCTGCGGCCCGGACGGCACCTGCCTGCCGGGAGCCGCTGCCTGGCGGGCGGGGGGCGTGGGCGTCAGCCTGGGCGCCCTGGTCGTCGTGCTGGCCAGCGTCGTCCTGCTGCTCTGTGAGCCCGCGTCCTGACCGCCTGCTGCCCTCAGACCCCGCCCCCTCGCGGGCCACGCCCCTGCACCCCCCCTCGCGGGCCCCGCCGCACCCCTGCCCACGCCCCACGCGTCCACACCCACCGGGCACCCACCACCTCCTCTCTGTCCCCCCTGCTCAGTGCTCGCCCTGCCGGTCGCCCTCATCACGCGGTCCCGGCGGCAGTCGGGGGACAAGGGGTTTCTGCACGGGCTGCAGGACGACCTCCGGGACAACATCCTGAACTATGATGAGCAAGGGGGTGGCGAGGAGGACCAGGTGAGGGGAGGGCGTGGGGGGAGGTGGTGGCTTAGAAATGCCAAGCGGTGGGAAAGGTCCCTAAGGAGCCTAGGCCGTGGCCCCCCCAGGACCCCTCACTGCACCTTCAGGAGGAGGGAGTGGCGCCCTCTGCTGGCTAGCAGGCCGTCACAGTCCTCTCCCCCCCACCCCGCACCCCTTCACTCCACCAGGGTGCCCGGGACCAAAACCCCACCCTCTAACTGATCCGGTTTTATTCTGCCTACTCTGTCCCCAGGATGCCTACGACATCAACCAGCTGCGCCACCCGACAGAGCTGGCGGTCTTGCGCGCACCCCTGGGTCGTCCGCCCCTGCGCCGAGATGCCCCATTCGGCCGAATGCGCCCCCAGCCACCCCGCATGCTGCCCACCAGCCCCGAGGACATCGCCGACTTCATCAATGACGTAGGTGTCCCCGGAGGTGTGCAGACAGGGGCAAGGGCACGGGAACCCACGCACATGGGCTCCCGCACACGCACCATCGGTGGAGAGTGGGTCCGTCCCTGGACCCCAGCTGGCCTTTGGGGGACTCCTGACGATCTGAGAGAGGCTGGGGAGGTGCAGGGGCCACAGGCGCAAGTTCCTTGGCGGAGGAAGATGCGCCCCCCCCACCGCTGGGTCTGCCCCGCCCGCCGCCCCAGCTGAGAAGAGTGAACCTGCCCCAAGCGGGTGCGGCTGTGAGCCGAGTCCTGGCACCGGGGCACGTGGACACAGCCCCAGGGGGCGGGCGATGCTGGGAAGGCAGGAACCGCGGCTGGATTGGGGGGGGGTGCCTCCTGCTGGCCTACCGGGTGCCACACCTGCCCACAAGGAACGGCCTTGGCTCAGGGAAAGCCCCCAGCAGATGCCTGGGCAGGGCCGGGTCCCGGTTAGGAGGCTGTGACCCTCCGGGTGAGACGACAGAGGTGGAGGGGACAAAACTCTGCAAAACCTTTAAAAGGCAGAAACGGGGGCGGGGGGAGGGCCTCGCAGATGGGATGTGAGGGAGCCTCAGGGGTCCCAGCCCGGTGTTAGGACAGCCGCGCAGACGTTAGTTTCTCTTCAGACCCGCACCCTAGGGCGGGGCTCCCAGGTGCCTGCGCTCAGGGCTCTGCCCCACCCTGCTCTTCCCGTGGGGTGGGGGTGGGGGTGGGGGTCCTCGCTGCAGCCTGGGCTGGGGCGCCGGCGGGGACCCTGAGCTGCCGGTGCCTCCCCGCAGGGCCTGGAGGTGGCAGACAGCGACCCCAGCGTCCCGCCCTACGACACCGCCCTCATCTACGACTACGAGGGGGACGGTTCCGTGGCGGGGACGCTGAGCTCCATCCTGTCCAGCCTGGGGGACGAGGACCAGGACTACAGCTGCCTGCGGGACTGGGGGCCCCGCTTCGCGCGGCTGGCCGACCTGTACGGGGCCCCCTGAGGGCCCCGTGACCCCCGCTGGGCGGACACCCGCCGGACACGGAGGGCACAGGCAGCCCGGCCGGGGCGCGGCGGGCCTCTGCGGAGGCAGCCGGGGGCACAGGGCCGCGTCACCGAGGCCCCGGGGGCCAGCCTGCTTCTCCCCGGGAGGACAGAGCGGGGGCCCCGAGCCGGCCAGGCCCGCGTCAGTCGTGCTTCCCTGGGGCCGGACACCCCCGCCCCCAGCGGCCTCCCACTCACGCGGACCTCAGCTTCGTGCGGAGGGAGCCGCCACCCCGCCACCCCCCGCTCCTGAATTAAAAACCTGCCCTTCTCTCCAGTGCGGGTCGCGCAGTCGGGGCTGTGGTAGCGGGCTGCCCCCCCCGGGGAGGGGGGAATGTGGGGAGGGGGCAGTGAGCCTCCCGGGAGCCCCCTCCACGGCGGGGTGCGCGGCCGAGGGAAGCAGCAGCGAGGACACCAAGTTCCACGGACGCCTTTATTCTCCACGCGCGGCGGGGGGGCGGCGGCCCGGGGCCCCGCCCAGGCGGTCGGCGTCCCGCAGCGACGCGGGCAGGTGGCGGCCGCGGCTCTCGGGCAGCAGCAGGACGCAGAGCAGGGCGAGCACCGCGAAGGACGCGAAGACCACGTGGTGCAGGAAGAAGCCGCGCCGGCCGTGCACTTCGGCCAGGGGGGCGGCCGCCTGGCCCAGGAAGCCCGCCCCCAGCACGAGGCCCAGGCCCGCGCCCCTGCGGGAGAGCGCGCGGTCGGGGGCGTGGCAAACCTGGGGAGGGGCGGGGCAAACGCGGGGGCGGGACAGCGGGGGCGTGGCAGTGAGCAGCGGGGCAAACGCGGGGCGGGGCAAACGCGGGGCGGGGCAAACGCGGGGCGGGGCAAACGCGGGGCGGGGCAAACGCGGGGCGGGGCAAACGCGGGGCGGGGCAAACGCGGGGCGGGGCAAACGCGGGGCGGGGCAAACGCGGGGCGGGGCAAACGCGGGGCGGGGCAGCGGAGACTCCAAAGTCTGCGGAAAAGCTGCTCCCCGGCCTGGCACTCTTCATTCATCAGGAAATGCGAAACGGGCTTCCCGCCACTGGCATTTTGTCCTCGCTGCCCCCCAAGCCTGCGGCCCCCGTCCCCCACTCCCCTGTGTGACCAGTGTCCCCTGGACCCCCACCGCGGCCGCCCCCGCTCACCTGATCACGGTGGGAAGCACCTCGGCCGCGAAGAGGCTGCTCAGGGCGGACACGGCGTGGGAGGCCAGGAGGCCCAGGGCGGACAGGCACAGCGCGGCCCAGCCCGGCAGGTCTGGGGGCGGGAGGAGGGGTTCCCACGGGGCCCGGCCTCCCGGCCCTTCCCCCCATCAGGCGCCGCAGGCCCTGCCGTGAACCAGACCCTTAACATCGAGCCCTTGAACCTCGGGCTCTTTGGGCCTCAGTTTCCCCGCGTACACAGTGGGGAGGCAGACGAGGTAAAAAACAGCCTCATGCCAACATGCCGCATCCGGTGCCGCCTTCCCGGGGCCCCAGGAGGCGCTGGTCCCGGACCCGCGTAGGTCAGACCCTCCGCCAAACCCGAGGGCTGTCGGCCTGCGGAGCCCCACACTCACACTGGGTCCCGGCCAGGAGCAGCAGGGATGCCAGGCCCATGACCAGGGTGCCCAGCAGCAGGGCCGGGCGTCGCCCCCATCGGTCCCCCGTCAGCAGCAGGAGCACAGCGGCCGCTGCCTCCAGGCCGGCGGCCAGGAAGTACGGCCAGTAGAAGGCGGGCTTGCTCGGGGCCAGGTTGCGGAGGAAGCCGGCTCTGATGCCCCCGCAGATCAGTCTGGGGGAGAGGGAGGACGGAGCTGAGGCCCCGCCAGGGCAAGGGACTCCCGTGACCAGAGACCTGCCCGGGGGGGGGGGGGCAGGTCATCCATCAGCCCACCCGCGCCCTCCCCTCCTCACGAACTGAAGCCCAGGATGACCGCATTTCTCCAGGCGACGCGGGTGTGCCGGAGCTCCAGGACGGAGTGGTACTGGGGCTGTGGGCTCCGCGCACCCAGCATGTCCAGCTCTGTGGCTCCGGGGACACGAGGGGGCACGTATGAGGGGACGGCCCTTCCCCGGCACCCAGGGCTCCCATCTCCTGGCTGGTGCATCACCTGTTACCTGGGAGGTCTCCTCCTCGGAGCTGTCCTCCGGGTCCACACCCCCAGATTCTGCAAAATGCCACAGGATCTTCCGGGCTCGGGCTGGCTGTCCCGTGGCCAGCAGCCAGCAGGGAGACTCGGGGAACAGGGCCGGGAACCTGCAGGGGTGGGGTAAGGATGCCCAAGGATGGCAGAAGCTAATGGCCCCCCTCGGGATCCAGGGGGACAGGGCATGCCATGGCTCTCTGGGTGCCCATCCCACACCCACACGCCTGGTGCTGCACAAAGTGCGGGGAGAAGCGACCCACGTGGCCTCTACCTCTGTCACCGAACCATCTGCCACCACACTTACCCCCAAAAGAGCAGCAGAAGGCCCGTTGCCAGGGCACTGAGCCCCTGCAGAAGGCGCCAGTCCCGTGCCAGCAGCGCCAGGCCAGGCAGCAGCAGGGTGCCCAGCACTGAGAAGAGGCTGGCTCCCACGGAGAACGCCAGGCGGTGAGGGGGGTCACACAGCTCCAGGCCTGAGCAGACACGGGGGGCCTGATCCTCTTTCCAGGGCTGTGCGCACCAGTCACGGACCCACAGCTCCAGCACCCGCACCCACCCACCGGTGGCCGACCGGCCGGAGCAGTAGCCCCTCCCCCCTGGCGAGAAGGGCCCTCAACGGCAGTGCGGGGCGGCCCCCCCGTGCAGCTGACATTGCGTGAGGCCTGGCCCGAGGGGGTGTTCCCTGCCCCCCCCCCCACGGTACTCACGAGCCACGTAGAGGGCGAGGGAGAACCCTGCCAAGGCCCCCCCATGAAGCAGCCTCAAGGTCAGCAGGGCGGGAAAGCTGGCCGCCAGGGCCTCACCCGCCCCCAGGCCCGTGGCCAGCACCAGGGAGACCACGAACACAGCCCGACGTCCGAACCTGGAAGGCAGCCGGGGAAACGTGGGTGCGGGTCAGGCCAGCCGGGCGTCCAGCCGGACCCCGAGGGCCTGGGGGCGGGGCCGCTGGGAGAGAAGGGAGGGGCGGCGCCTCACCAGTCGCAGCCCGCGCCCAGGAGGACACAGCCCAGCAGCCAGCCCAGGAGGTGGCTCATCTGCTCCAGCGGTACCTTCCAGCCGTCCTCACACACCAGGTTCCACTATGGGGAACACCAGTCACCTGTGGGCTGGCCGGCCACCTCCCCGTTGCGGCAGCTCCCAGAAGGCCAGGCTGCCAGGGGCCCCCAGATGGCCTGCTTCAACTCCTCTCTGGAGATAAGGGGAAACTGAGGTACGGAGAGGGCGAAGGACTTGCTCAAGGTCACACAGCACGGTCTCCCGACCCTGGTAGTCTTCCCATGGAATTTGAGCAATTCCTGGTCTGAGCCCCCAGAGGACAATGACAGGCGTCCCCAAGACACCGACCTGGACCCCGAAGTCTGTTTTGTTTTTCTCTGGATGGGGACCCACCCTTTGGTCTCCCGCCAGGTGACCCTTGACAGATCTGACCCTCCCGCTGGCTGCAGTGCCAAGGGCCTCCAGGGCATCACCCTCGCCTCCCTCTGCCCCGCTCACTTCAAGTGTGACTCCGGGAACTGTGACTCAGGGCCGTGCTCACCTGCTCTTCCTGGACAAGGGCCCTTGACCTCCGTTGTGCACTTCCCCCCCTCTCCTCCTCCCCAAACTTAACGTACTGTTTTGGGTCATACTACATGGCAGTTTTTATTTTAAAAACCAAACGTCTGGGGCGCCTGGGGGGCTCAGTCTGTTGGGCGGCCGACTTTGGCTCAGGTCATGATCTCGCGGTCAGTGGGTTCGAGCCCCGCGTCGGGCTCTGTGCTGACAGCTCGGAGCCTGGAGCCTGCGTCGGATTCTGTGATTCCCATTCTCTCTCTCTGCCCCTCCCCCACTCAAGCTCTTCTTCTCGTTCTAAAATAAACATTAAAAAAATATTTGTGAAAGTTGGGAGGGGGGTCGGGGGGCTGATTGATCAGTACCCCGGACAGAAGGGCTGGTGTCCCAGGACAGAATGGACGGAGGATGAGAAGCCCAGCCGGTTTCAGGGCCCCAGGCAAGGGCGTGGCAGCCCTGCCCCTGTTTCCACACTGGAGCCGATCCTCCCAGGACAGAGGTAGGGATGCGGGGCAGAGGCTGCCGAGGGAGGCAGAGCTGGGCGGGTCCCAAGCCCGAGGGAGGAAGGAGAGGAAGAGGGGCCTGGGACCTCCCAGCTGCCTCCTCCCCCCCCCCTCGCACCCCTGAGTCGCCCCCGCCCCCCCCTCCGGCTTGTTGGCACCACGATGGTTAGGTCTGGTTTTTGCAAACGTATCTCCACGTGGCTACCTTGATTCAAAGCCTCCTGTCTTGGGAACCCACTTTCGACACCCACATGGCCCAAAGCCACAGCTTGCTCAAACTTCAGTGCCACCTACTGCGGACCACCTGGCGCGGAACTCCTCCTCCCCCGGGCTGCCCGCCCGCACTGGCAGTCCTTGGGCAGCAGGCTCTGCCATTAGGCCCGGCACCCCCCCCCAACCTGGGCATCTGCTGCATCATCTGACTACCCAGAGCCCAGCATGACAGCCCACGGCAGACGGAGGGCAAAGAGCAAGGCGGGGAAGAAGGTGGGGTCGGAGGAAGGGAGATGGAAAAGGGGGACAGGAGGCGTCAGAGTGACAGCAAACCCAAGGCAGAGGCGGAGAAGTCGGAGGCGGAGACCCACGCGTCCGGGCCCCCTCCGCTGGGCGGGAGCGCACCTGGGTGACCGGGCTGCGCAGCAGGCCGGCGGCGGGCAGCGCGTAGTGCCAGCCGCGCGTGCAGGGCCGCGTGCCGTTGGGGCGGGCGCGGGCCGCGGGCTCGGGGTAGCGCAGGAGCCGGCAGGGGCTCGGGACGCGCGCGGGCCCCAGGCGCGGCACGCTGGCGTCGAGCAGCGCGGGCCCGCGGAGGGCGCGCAGCGCGGGGGGCAGCAGCGCGGGGTCCGGCCGGCAGCGGTGCGCCGGCAGCGCGGTGAGCAGCGGCTCCGAGCCCAGCGCCAGCCCCAGAGCCACGCAGGGCAGCCAGGAGGCGGCGGCCAGCAGGCGCCGGGCGCGGCCGAAGCCGCCCGCCGCGCGCAGCACCCGCGTCTCCGACTCCATCGGGGCCTCTGCGCCGGGCGGGCGGGGCTGCGCGGGAGCCGAGCCGCGGGGGGCGGGCCCCTGGGGCCCAGGCCGTCAGGGGCGGGGCCTGGGAGAGCGGGCCAGGTGAGAGCCGGGGCGCCCTCGCCCCTGAAGCGGGGGCTGCGAGGGCCCGGGGGCGGGACGCGGTCTGGAGACGCGGTCGGCTAGGGGTCGGGGCGCGGGCACGTGGACTTGGGGCGTGGCCGGGGGCGTGGCCGGGGCGTGGTAGTCAGGCCATCCCGTGCCGGGGAGTGGTCGGTGGGGCGTCATCGCGCGGGGCCGTGGTCAGGGCTTGGTGAGCGGGGGCCAAGGCGGGGCATGGTTGGGGTGTCCTCGCGTGGGGCGTGGTCGGGGCGTGGTCGATGGTCTCCACCCCGGGGCGTCCTCGTGCAGGGTGTCCACGTGCGGGGCGTGGCCGGTGGGGCGTCTTCGCGCCCGGGCTGGTTGGGGGCGTGGCCGGAAGGGTCCCGGTCGGGAGGTCCCAGTGCGGGGCGTGGTCAGGGCTTGGTCGGCGGCGCAGGGTCTGGGGGCGTCCCCACGCGGGAGCAGACCGTCCCCCCTCAGGGGCGTGGTCAATGGGGGCGTCCTCTCTCGGGGACGTGGTCGGAGACTGGTCGGCGGGGCCAGGGCGGGACGGGATTGGGGGAGTCTTCGTGTGGGGGCGTGGTCGGAGGCGTGGCCGGAGGGGTGTCGGCGCAGGTGTGTGCCGGGAGTCGTCCTCACGCGGGGCGTCCGGGCGCGAGGCCTCCCCGCGCGGGGGCGGGGCGGGGCGGGGCTCACGGGCCTCCCAGGTGCGAGCCACGCGTGCGGGGCTGGGGCGTGGCGGGTGGGGCGAGGCGCCGCTGGGGGTCAGAGGCTCGTGGCAGGTTTGTAGAGCGGAGCCGGGCCGCGCGGGCCTTTAGGCGCTTCGCTGGCCTCGCGCGGGCTGGGGCCCCCCGCCCCCCCGCCCCCGCCCCGGCGGAGTCTGCCTCCCGAAACCCAGGTAGGTCGCGTTTGCCTTCAGCCCTTTTGCTGTGGAGAGTAGAGCAGGTCCTACGGTTACACCCGAGGTTCCGAACTGGTTTCTGGGACTCGGGACCCGCCTGCGACTGGTGGTGGCAGGTGTCTGCCCCGCAGAACGTTCTGGCTTCAGAACGTTCTTCCTGCGCCGGGTGTTTCGGACGGGCCCGACCCCCGCGTCGCGGGATCGGCCCTCTCCGCCCCTCCCCCGCTGGCTCTCCCCCCTGTAGGAAGACACGTTCTTCCTGAGTTCACGCAACATGAGGCTCTGTGCTTGGGGTACCACGCTCTTTGTTGAGTAGTTTTTAAAATTTCTTTATTTTTGAGAGCGAGCGAGCAAGCAGGGGAGGGGCGGAGAGGGAGGGCGACAAGAGAACAAAGCAGCCACCAGGCTGTTAGCACGGAGCCCAGTGTGGGGCGCAAACCCAGGAGCGGGGAGGTCGTGACCTGAGCTGAAGTCCCGCGTAACGGACTGAGCCCCCAGGCGCCCTTCTGCGTGTAGACTCTCCGGCTAGAGCCTTGCGAAGCCATCAAGTCAGGGCCCCTCCCCGGCGCTGTGCGCCCCGCCCTGCACCGGACGGCGCCGCCCCGACGTGTGTGGGCACAAGGGTCTTCTCGGGTCTCCACGCGGGGCCGCGCCTCCACTACCCCGCCTGCGCCTGGTGGCCCCACCCCCGCGCTGTGCGGGGCCCCGCCCCACGCTGCGTGCCCACCCCTGCACCCCACGGCCCCACCCCACGCTGCGTCCCCCGCCCCTGCACCCCACGGCCCCGCCCCACGCTGCGTCCCCCGCCCCTGCACCCCACGGCCGCACCCCACGCGGAGGCCCCGCCCCTGTCGGGGCGGCTCCACCCCCGCGCGGGGCGGCCCTCCGTCACGCCTTCAGGGCTGCCCTGCTCGCGGCCTGGGTCGGGTCACGCCTTCAGGGCTGCCCTGCTCGCGGCCTGGGTCGGGACTCCGGTTCTCTGTGCGGCCCGGCAACGTGCGTCCCCTCGGAGTGGCGCCGCGTNTGCGTGCCCACCCCTGCACCCCACGGCCCCACCCCCACGCGCCGCCCCCGCCCCTGCACCCCACGGCCCCGCCCCACGCTGCGTCCCCCGCCCCTGCACCCCACGGCCCCGCCCCACGCTGCGTCCCCCGCCGCTGCACCCCACGGCCGCGCCCCGCACGGAGGCCCCGCCCCTGTCGGGGCGGCTCCACCCCCGCGCGGGGCGGCCCTCCGTCACGCCTTCAGGGCTGCCCTGCTCGCGGCCTGGGTCGGGACTCCGGTTCTCTGTGCGGCCCGGCAACGTGCGTCCCCTCGGAGTGGCGCCGCGTGTGCGCGGTGCGTCGGCTGGTGGAACTTGAGGCTGGTTCTCTGTCTGCCCGTCGTGGCCCACGCGGGGCCTGGTGTACACGTGTACACCTGATTTCCGTTCTTTCGGGCGTTGACCCAGGAGCGGGATTACTGGGTCGTGTGCTGGGCCCGCGCGCCACTTTGAGGAGCCGCCGGGGCACTTTGCACAGCAGCTGCCCGGTGTACGTTCGCACGTGACATGCCAGCTCGGGGTGCCCACGTCCTTGCCAGCACTGTCCTGCTCTCTCTGGGTTTAAATCTTTTTTTTAATATATGTTTTTTTAGTGTTTTATTTCTGAGAGAGAGAGAGAGAGAGAGAGACAGTGCGAGCAGGGGAGGGTCAGAGAGAGGGAGTCACAGACTGAAGCAGGATCCAGGATCCGAGCTGGCAGTCAGCACAGAGCCCGACGCGGGGCTCGAACCCACGAACCGCGAGATCAGGACCTGAGTGAAAGTCGGACGCTTAACCGACTAAGCCACCCAGGCGCCCCTGTTTGTGGATTTTTAAAAAAGATTTTTTGCATATAAGATGCCGTCTACAATTGGAGATACTTTTTATTTCTTTTCCTGCCTGCTCGCACCAGCCAGGACTTGTAGCACAGTATTGAATAGAGGCGGTGAAAACGGGTGACCTTGTCCCTGACCTTACAGGGAGAGCATTCTGTCGTTCACCACTGATTCTGATACTAGATTTGGGTTTTCCAAAGTTCCCTTTGTCATTTTGAGATCTATTCTTTCCATTCCTAGTTTAGGTGTTTTTATCATGAAATGGAATGATGTTGAATTTTTCTCTTCCTTCTATTAGTGTGGTGTATTACATTGATTAATTTTTGTGTGTTGAATCATCCTTGTATTCCTGGGGTAAATCACATGTGATCATGGTGTCTAATAACTTTAATATGCTGCTGGATCATATCTGCTACTATTTTCTTGAGGATATTTGCATCTATATTCTTAAGATACTGGTTTATACTTTTCTTCTTGTGATATCTTTGAGTTTGTTATCAAGGTTATGTTGGAATTGTAGATGAGTTAAGGGGTGTTCCCTCCTGTTGTTCGGGAGAGTTTGGGATGGATTGGTGTTAATTCTGTAATATTTGGTAGGATTTACCCCCAAAGTCACCTGGTCCGGGGCTTTCCTTTCTCAGGATGTTGTGGATTATACTCAATCTCTGAGTACAGGGTATGTTTAGATTTTCTGTTTATTCTTGGTTTCAGTAACTTGTGTACTTCTAGGAATTTGTCCATTTCATAGGATTTCTAATATGCTCGCACTTCATTGTTCAGTGTCCTCATCCTTTTGTTTTTTCTGTAAAATCCATAGTAATGTTTTCTTGTTCACTTCTGATTTTAGTAATGTGAGTTTTGTTTTTTCTTAGCCTATATAAAGAATTGTCCGTTTTGGGAGTGCCTGGGTGGCTCAGGCAGTTAGGTGTCTGACCCTTGATTTCAGCTGGGGTCGTGAGCTCACAGTTGGTGAGACTGAGCCCAGCGTAGGCCTCTGCACTGACAGCATGGAGCCTGCTTGGGACTGTGTCTCTCCTCTGCTCCTCCCCCGTCCGCACACTCGTGCGCGCTCTCTCTTTCAAAATAAATAAGTAAATAGACTTAAAAAAATTGTCCATTTTGTTGATCTTTCCAAAGAATCAGATTTTACTGATTCTGTTTCCATTTTTTGTTTCATTTGTATTCTCTGTTAACCTTTAAAAAAAATGTCAGGGGGCCTGGGTGGCTCAGTCGGTTAAGTGTCCGACTTCGGCTCAGGTCATGATCTCACGGTTCGTAGGTTCGAGCCCCGCGTCGGGCTCTGTGCTGACAGCTCAGAGCCTGGAGCTGCTTCATTCTGTGTCTCCCTCTCTCTCTCTGCCCCTCCCCTGCTCACGCTGTCTCTCTCTCTCAGAAATAAATAAAACATTAAAAAAAAAACCTGCCAGTTATTTTACCAGCAAAAATGGCTTTATTCCGGAATAGCAGAGAACTGTACTCCAAGACAAGCAAGCCGGGTCAAACCCGTGTGCAAACTCCGAACCAAAGCAGAGGAGGCTCTTTCACAGCAGAAGGTGGAGAGGGGTGGGTGGGGCTGGTGAAAACTAACAGTCCATTGGAGTAAACGGGGAGCTGGAAGTGTACTGGCCTCTCATTGGCTGGGCTGTTGCTGGGTAAGGAGGAAGCCTTCCTTGTCTTCTGTTGGGTCTGTATTTGAAAGCGGTGCTGGGTGTGAAGCGCCCCCTGCCGGCCGACTCCACTGTAGACAAGGTTTTATTTGATTCCCACGTCACTCTGATCTTTATTTCTTCACATCTGTTGGCTTCAGGTTTAGTTTGTTCTTCTTGTTCCTTAAAGTGTAAAGTTGGGTTATTGATTTGTTTTTTATGCAGCAGGCACACTTTTAGCTATAAATTTCCCCCACACTGCATTTGCTGCATCCTGTAACTTTTTTTCTATAGTCAAGTATTTAAAAAATTTCTCTTGTGATTTAGTTTTTGACTCACTGGTTGTTTAAGAGTGTGCTCCTTAACCCGCACGTGTTTGGAATTTTCCACTTTGCGTTCTGTTAATGATTTCTAGCTTCATTCCACGGTGGTCAGAGGAGATGCGTGTTATTTCAGTCTTTTTAAACTTATGGGGGCTTGTTGTGTGGCCTGACAAGTGATCTGTCCTTGAGAATGTTCCACGTGCACTTGAGAAGAAAGTTTATTCTGCTGTTGTTGAGTGAGACGTTCTACAGACGTCTGCTTAGTCTGTGGTGCTCAAGCCTTCTACTTCTTTAACACATTTCTGTCTAGTTACTCAACTGTTACGGACTTGGGAGCTAAAACTGCCACTTATTGTAGAATGTGTGTTTCTCTGCTTTTGTGTTTATAGTTGTTATATCTCCTTGGTGGACTGTCCTTTTTTTTTTCTTAAATAGTTTGTTGTCAAGTTGGTTTCCATATAACATCCAGTGCTCATCCAAACAAGTGCCCTCCTCCGTGCCCATCACCCCCCTTCCCCTCTCCCCCACACCTAGGACTGTCCTTTAAAAAAAAAAAAAACATTTACTCATTTTTAAGAGACAGAAGAGACGGAGCACGAGTGGGGGAGGGGAGGGAGAGGGAGACACAGAATAGCAAGCAGCTCCAGGCTCTGAGCTGTCAGCACAGAGCCCGACGCGGGGCTTGAACCCATGAACTTTGAGATCATGACCTGAGCCAAAGTTGGACACTTAACCAACTGAGCCACCCAGGCACCCGTGGACTGTCCTTTCTAAGATTAATATACAATATCCTTTTTTAAAAAATGTTTTATTTATTTCTAGGAGAGAGAGAGAGAGAGACAGCCTGAGCAGGGGAGGGTCAGAGAGAGAGGGAGTCACAGACTGAAACAGGCTCCAGGCTCGGAGCCGGCAGTCAGCACAGAGCCCGACGCGGGGCTCGAACCCACGAACCGCGAGATCATGACCTAAGCGAAAGTCGGTCGCTCAACCGACTAAGCCACCCAGGCGCCCCACAATATCCTTTTTTGACTCTTGTGACAACTTTTATATATATTTTGTCTGAGGCTAGTATAAACCCCATCCTTTCTTATGGATTTACTTTTGCCACTTGCTTTCAGTCTTAGATGTATTTGGTTATTTCTCAGCTCCTCCATCACCGCTTGTCTTTGTATTTTGTTGATTTGAAAAATATACCATTTTAATTCCCTTCTTTCTTTTCCTTTTTGACTCACTGTCAAAAAGTTAAGGAGCACACTCTTAACTCTGTGTGTGCTCAGTGGTTTGTTAGTGGT
This sequence comes from Hyaena hyaena, assembly GCF_003009895.1. Taxonomy (NCBI): domain Eukaryota; kingdom Metazoa; phylum Chordata; class Mammalia; order Carnivora; family Hyaenidae; genus Hyaena; species Hyaena hyaena. The sequence goes on from NW_024080633.1 coordinate 10,625,609, forward strand.
TACCTTGGGCACTACGGTTGACGTCTGTGACAGCCTGGCCTGAACGTAGGACGCGCCAGTATGACGAATACCACTTGTGTGGGAAGCCTGCTGACCCCCGTCCTGTTTGTCTTTGCGGCCTTTGTGCTGCTGTCCCCGTTTACGTGGGGACTGTGTGCCTGTTGACACACACTTGCACCGACTTAGTGCATCTGCGTGTCCGATGCCGAAGGGGACGAGGAGGGAATGGCACACGGGATGCGGTAACGGTGGTTTTTACACTTGGCCATGGGAGTCCGGTCACCGCGTGCTGAGCGCTGACCTGTGCCCCTCCCCCCGCACGTGCCGCAGCCCCACCTGGTGGGTTGGTGTGTGCGCGTCCCCACCTGTCAGCAGCAGGACCGCGCGGGGACCGTCAGGGCGCGGAGCAAACTCAGTCTATTCCTCCAGGACATGACTCGCTTGGAACATGGGGCGAGGGGGACTCAGCAAGGCTGGAGAGAGAGCACATGCTGGGCCCGCGGTGCCTCCCCTTTGGAGCTGACAGCAGGGCTTTGTGGGCTTCCTGCTGGTGAATTTCTAACATAAAAGCCAGACTGAAAGTGCGGGAAGGGAAAACAGTAAGTGGCCCAAATGGTCAGTTACCAAAATCAACAAGATCTCTATCTATCTATTTATTTAATCACGTTAAAGTCAGGCTAATCTTGGTGGCTCAGTCTGTTAGGCATCCGACTTGGGCTCCGGTCATGATCTCACGGTTCGTGGGTTCGAGCCCCACGTCGGGTTCTGTGCTATGATGTGGGTTCATAAAAGGAAATTTCGAATTTTTTTTGTAAGTTTATCTTTGAGAGAGAGCATGAGCATGAGTGGGGGAGGGCCACGGAGCAGCAATAACAGAGGATCAGAAGCTGGCAGTGTAGAGCCCGACACGGGGCTCGAACCCACACACTGCGAGACCATGACCTGAGCCAGAGTCAAGATGTTTCACCGACTCAGCCCCCCAGGCGCCCCAGGAAATTTTGGGCTTTTAAGCTTTATTCCTTTGAAGTTGAAAAGTGGGGCGCCTGGGGGGCTCAGTCGGTTAGGCGTCTGACTGTGGCTTAGGTCATGATCTCATGGTTCATGGGTTTGAGCCCCGCATCGGGCTCTGTGCTGACAGCTCGGAGCCTGGAGCTACTTCCTATTCTGTGTCTCCCTCTCTTTCTGACCTTCCCCTGCTCATGCTCTCTCTCTCTCTCAGAAATAAATAAAACATTAAAAAATTAAAAAAAAAAAAGTAAAGAAAGTGGGTCTGTAAACCCCACGCCACACCTCTAGCTGTCGTTTCACTGGTGTTAGTGTGGTTTATCTTTTCCATCTTTTTTTTAACTTGCTTGTGTTCTACTACTTGAAGCGGATTCTTTTTTTTTTTTTTAACATATTTATTTTGGAGAGACAGAGAGCAAGTGGGGGAGGGGCAGAGGGAGAGGGAGACACAGAATCTGAAGCAGCTCCAGGCTCCGAGCTGTCGGCACAGAGCGCGACGCGGGGCTCGAACCCACAAACCCTGAGATCATGACCAAAGTCGGATGCTTAACCGACTGAGCCCCGCAGGTGCCCCCTAAAGTGGATTTCTTAGAGGCAGCGTGTAGCTGAGTCTTGGTTTTCCATCCCATTAGCAATCTCTGCCTTCAGTTGGGGTGCTGGGGACATTCACTCGTGATGTCCCGAGCTCTTTGTCTTCTACTTGTCCCATCGCCTCTGCTCATTTCCCTTCTATTTCTGCTCTTGGATCCTTTTTTATGATTTCACTTTATTTCTGTTGTCATGTTAGCTATACTTTTGTTGTTCTCTGCTTTGGGAGTTTTAATAAGTGCTTAAACACATGTGTTACAATGTTAAAAAGCCTGCCCTCACACGCAGGCACCTGACAGCCACGCACTTGCCCTTCCGCCACGCTGCTGCTGTTCCACGCGCTCGGCCCTCGGTGCTGTGAGCCACACGCTGCTCATTTCCTTTCTAAACAGGCGGTTCTGTTTTAAGCAAATACGTGAAATCGGTACCTGTACTTAACCACACAGCTTACGTGCTAGAAATCGTTTTTCTGCGTAGATGCAGAGCTGTGTCTCAGCATCTTCCTTCTGTCTGCAGGGCCTCTTTTCATTTAAAAAAAATTTTTATGTTTATTATTGAGACAGAGAGAGACAGAGCATAAGTGGGGGAGGGGCAGAGAGAGGGAGACACAGAATCCGAAGCAGCTCCAGGCTCCGAGCTGTCGGCACAGAGCCCGACGCGGGGCTCGAACCCACGAACCACGAAATCATGACCTGAGCCGAAGTCGGTCGTTTCATGGGCTGAGGCCCCCAGGCGCCTCAGGACCTCTTCTAACGTAGCTTGTAGTCTGGGTTTGCTTGAGACTAATTATTTTCACTTTTCTGTTACAGAAATGTTTTCATTTTATGTATGCTTTTCTTCTTTTTTAAGTTGTGCTAAGATACACATAACCTAAAATATAGCACCTAAACCCTTTTAGGGGGACAGTGCGGTGATTACGGTCCTGATGTCCCACCCGACCCCGTGGCTCCCGTCTTGTAACCCAGGGCTCTGTACCCGCTGCAGTAACGCCCGTTCTCTGCGGAGGAAAGCGTTTTCGCGTCCTCCGCCCGGTTTCGGGTCGAGCTGTGTTGCTGCTGAGCTCCAGGGCCCCCCTCCACCTCCGATCGGCCCCAGCAGACCCCGACCCGCGCTCGCGCCCCCGGGCCTGGGGTCTGACGCCGCTGTAGTGTCTGGCGCACAGCGTCTCCGCGCGTTCGCGGGGTCCCGTTCGTCCCGCCCCCTCGTCGCCGTGCCGTCGGCGTCACATCCAGGAATCGGACCCAAACCCGGTGTCGTCAGACCTCTGCCTCTGTTGTCGTCTAAGGTTTGTCGTTTTAGGCCTTACGTGTAGGTCTTTGATCTCCCTCGAGTGAGGCTTTGCACTACGGCGTGAGGTGAGGGTCCAGCCTCACGCTCTGGGCCGGGGACGCCCGGTTTCCCAGCGCCGTTTGCCGAGAAGACCGTGTCCCCCCCTCGGGCGGCCTGGGCACCCCTGCAGCAGGCCGTGTGACCGCCGTGTGACGGTCTGTCCCCGGACCTCCTCCACCGGCCGCGCGTGTCTGCACGGCCGCACCGCACGGTTCTGACCCCGCAGCTTGGCAGTAGCTTGGAAATCAGGCGGTGTGAGCCCTCCCGCTTTGTTCTCGGTGATTCGGGCTTCCTTGAGATTCTGCATGAATTTTAGAACGGTTTTTCTATGTCTGCCAACAAAAAAGCTGTCCTTAGGGTGTTGATAGAGAGAGTACTGAATCTGCAGATCGCTGTGGGCAGTGCTGACGTGTAACAGCGTTAGCGTGCGATCCATGAACATGGGATGTGTTTCCATTTACTTGTGTTTAGTTCCTTTCCACAGTGTCGTTTTCACTGGTGTGTCTTTCACCTTGAATAAGTTAACCCCTCAGCATTTTATTCTTTGTGGAGCTATTGGAAATGAGATCATTTTTGTAGTCTCATTTTCAGATGCTTGTTTCTTTTTCTTTAGCTTTCAGTAGTTTGATTAGGATTTGTTTGGGTTTATTCTCTTTAGGATTTACTTAGCTTCCTGAATCTTAGGTTTTTATCTTTGCCTAACTTGGAACATTTTCCAGCCTTTTACTTCCTCAGGGGTTTTCAGCACCCTCATCTTTCTCTTTTCCTTCCTGGGACTCCAGTGACCTGACTGTCACACCTTTTGTTGGTGACCCCAGGCATCGAACATCTGTCCATTAAAAACATAAATAAACGGGTGCCTGGGTGGCTCAGTCAGTTAAGTAGCTGACTTCAACTCAGGTCATGGTCTCATAGTTCATGAGTTCGAGCCGCACGTCAGGCTCTGTGCTGACAGCTCAGAGCCTGGAGCTGCTTCGGATTCTGTGGCTCCCTCTCTCTCTGCCCCTCCCCCACTCATACCCTGTCTCTCTCTCTCTCAAAAATGAAAATAAATAAACATTAAATGAACCAGAAAGGGAGTGCAAACTGGTGCAAACTTTAAAAAATAAGAAATGTTTTTTCACTTTGTAATTCAGATTGAATAAGCTCTTTGTACCTCTCTTCCAGGTCACCAAATCTTCCCTTTCTGCTATTAAGTCTATACGGTGAGGGTTTTTTCCTTGCTTTATTTTCTAGTTCTAAAATTTCAACTTGGGTTTTCTTTATATTTCTATTTCTTTTATGCAAAATTCTCTCTTAACAGTTGTTGACAGAATGCTAGCGATTGCTTTCTGGGAGTATGTGCATCGTAACTGCTGCGACACACCCGTCAGGTGCTTCCAACATCTGTCCCATTTGGGCCTTGGCATCTGTGATTGTCTTCGCCTGTGGGAACTGAAATTTCTGTGGCTTCCATACCCCGCGGAGTCTGTTACAGTGTCCTGCGCTGAGGGGGGTCCCGGGTCTTGTCTCCAGACCGTGAGGCCGGGGACTTCTCATCAGGAATCCGCCCGGATAGATTCAGGCTGAGTTCCAACCACCGCCTCCTGTGGGCTGTGCTTCCCTTTCACAGCCTGATGCCCCAGGTGGCAGCCTGTGCCCTGGGCGGCCCGGCCCGGCCCCACCGTGTGCGGGGCGTGTGAGGAGCCGCTCGGTCGGGTCTGGGTGGGGCTGAGCCCTGGGGCTCAAACAGCCGCGGGGGTCCCCTTTCCCAGCTTCTCTCCTGGCACTTTGCTTCGTGTCTCTGCCTCCCGCTCTCTGACCCTCTGGGTGGAAACTGGCCTCCAGCTACCCGGCTCTCCCACGAGCTGGGCCGGCACTGGGCGTCGGCGCGCAGGGAGAGCAGCACGGGAGCCAGCGCCGCCCTCGGTGTCAGAGCTGCTCCGAGCGGAGGCAGTTGTCCCTCCTGAGAGCATGGCCCCCACGCCACCCCCGCGGCTGCCGGCTGCCTGGACGGCAGGGACCCAGCGAACCCGAGTTCCCACTCACTTGGAGCATCAGGGTCCCCCTTCGGTTCCTCTCCCGGAAGAAAACGTCCCTCCTGTCCCCTGCCCTGTCCCCGCGGGTTTCTGGCTGTGCCAGCGTCAGGCCGGAGGGACCGCGGAGCTCAGGGCGGGCGGCGCCGTGGCACCTGCTTCCCCGATTCCAGCGCGTCCCGCGGGGTGGGGGGCAGGGGGCGAGCCCCCTCGTACCCCGAACCTGCCCCTCCCTGCCGTTGGGGAGCCGCAGCGCACCCCTCCCTGCCTTTGGGCGCCCGCGAGGCCGCGCTCCAGGCCGGTCCCTCCCGGTCTTTCCAACAGTCGAAGCCACTTGCACTTGCTGATGAAACTTCTGACAATCTTGCTGTTTTATGTCATAAATCTGCTTTGGTTCTCACTTCCTCTACTGCTGTCTTCTTTTGTTTTAGGTATTTTCTGGTGTTACGTTTAAACTACTGTTCATTTCGCTGTAATTTTGAGCTATAAAAAAAGGTTGAGGGGCATCTGGCTGGCTCCATAACGGATGAAAACCAGTGTTGGTGTTCTTTTTATTTCTTCATGTGGATTCAGGTTACTATTTAGTGTTTCTTAAAAAATTTTTCAATGTTTATTTTTGAGAGAGAGGGAAAGAGCATGAGTGGGGGAGGGGCAGAGAGAGGGAGGCAGGGAATCCGAAGCAGCTCCAGGCTCTGAGCTGTCAGCACAGAGTCCGATGTGGGGCTTGAACTCATGTACTGTGAGATCCTGACCCGAGCCAAAGTCAGACACTTAACGGACTGAGCCACCCACGTGCCTCACTATATAGTATTTTTAAATTGGGCCTGAATGACACTTTTTAGTATTTCTGAGGGGCAGATGTGCTAGCACTAAGTTCTGCTTTTGTTCATCTGTAAACGTCTTAATTTCTCCGTCTTCTTGGAGCGGTTGGTGACCAGTTACAGTACGTGGTGACAGTCTTCTTCTTCTCAGCAGTTTGGATGCGTCACCCCTGCCTTCGTGCCCCTGGTCCCTCCATGGCTCAAAGGGACTCTCTTGCTACTTTCTAGATTCCCTTTGTCTTTAACTTTTGACAGATTATGACGTGCAGATCTCTGTTGACGCTGCTTGGAGTTGATTGAGCTTCTTGGATACAGATTAATATTTTTGTCAAATTTGAGGAATTTTGGTCATTATTTCTCCAGATATTCTTTCTGCCCATCTTTCTTCTTCTAGGATCCCCCACTGGCCACATGGCGGCCCACCTGACGGTGTCCAGCAGGCCACTGAGGTTTTGTTCATTCTGTTTTATCCTTCACCCTTTTTTTTCTTCTAGTTCTTCAAATGAAACCAACCCAGGGCACCTGGCTGGCCCGGTTGGTAGAGCACGCAACTCTTGACCTTGGGGTCACGAGTTTGAGCCCCTCTTTGGATGCAGATCTATGTATATCTGTATCTGTATGTATCTGTACATCAGACCAATGTAACTGCTCTGTCTTCAAGTCTGTGGGTTCTTTCTTCTCCCAGCTCAAGTTCAGTTGTTGTGGTTTTCAACAGTCTTCAGTCTTAAGGAAAAAATTTCTATTTGTATTCTGTTTGGTCAGTAGCATTCTCTCTCTGCTGTTACATTAATTCTTTAGACATGATTTCTTTTAGTTATTTGAACGTAACTTAGAAGAGCTGGATTTTAAGTCTTTGCCTAGTGCACTAGGGACGTCCGGGGAAACAGAACCAATGCAAGGTGACTGGATGGGTAGATGGACTTGAAGGATCTGGCTTCCGTGGCTGTGGAGGCTGGTGCGTCATCGGCAGGTGAGGCCCGCGGGCTGGACGCCCAGGGAGGAGATGGTGCTGCATTCTGAGGTGGAAAACAGAGTTCCCTCCACCAGGGGACACTTTCTGTCAAAGCCTTTGGCTCATTGGATGAGGCTCAGCCACTTCAGGGAGCGTCGTTTGCTCTACTCAGATTCTAGTCATTTACGTGTTCATCTTCTCTTTCTCCCAGAAACATTTGAAATAACATTCGGCTGCGTGCCGGGGTTTTGTGGCCTGTGCAGTGGACACCGAAGTAACCGACTTTCTCCCCTGTCTTCCTTTCTGAGACTCCATTTGCACGTGTGTTGATGCACTTGATCGCAGCCAACAGGTCTCTGAAACTCTGTCCATTTTCCTTCATTCTTTTTTTTCCTGTTCCTCAATTTGATCATCTCGATTGATTTATCTTCAAATCTGCTTCTACTCACTCGTTCCATTAGTGCACTTTCACCTGCAGAATTCCCATTCTCTTTCCTTTAAAAAAAATTTTTTTAACATTTATTTTTAGGAGTGAGAGACAGAGTGTGAGCAGGGGAGGGGCAGAGAGAGGAGGAGACACAGAATCTGAAGCAGCTCCAGGCTCTGAGCTGTCAGCACAAAGCCTGACGCGGGGCTGGAACTCACAGAGCATGAGATCATGACCTGAGCCGAAGCCGGACGCTCAACCGACTGAGCCCCCTTTTTTATTGTCATATTAATTCTTCGGACATAATCTCCTCTGGCTCTTTGAACATAATTTATCAAAGTGGACTTGGCGTCTTAGGTTTGGCATCTGGGCTTCCTCAAAGCCAGCATCTATTTTTGTTTTGTTTTGCTCTTTATGGGTCATGCTTTCTGTTTCTTTGCATGTCTCCTAATTTTCTGTTCAAAAGTAAGGCTTTTTATTATAGTGCTCATTTTTGAGAGAAAGAGCGCAAGCAGGGCAGGGGCAGAGAGAGGGGGACGGGGATCCCAAGCGGGCTCTGCGCGGTCAGCAGTGAGCAGGACGTGGGGCTTAACTAGTGAACTGTGAGATCATGACCTGAGCTGAAGTCAATCCTTACCCGACTGAGCCCCCCAGGCGCCCCTAACAATAGACATTTTATTTTATTTTTTTTATTTTTATTTTTTTTTTAATGTTTTATTTATTTCTAGGAGAGAGAGAGACAGCGTGAGCAGGGGAGGGTCAGAGAGAGAGGGAGATACAGACTCTGAAACAGGCTCCAGGCTCTGAGCTGGCAGTCAGCACAGAGCC